>NC_056739.1:437033883-437233883 GCF_019279795.1 Protopterus annectens
AAAAATCATTTTAAGGGACATCTGGAATAAGGATTCCTTTGGGTTCACTTTTATTATTCTTTCTTTTTAGAAATATCCCTATACCTTCAAACTATCCAAAGTTTACACAGATTACTAATCTGTTGGGATTTAATATTTCAGAAAGTTAAAGAAAACATTAACTGCACAGTTAGAACTGTCCCTACATCAAGCCTTATAATTCCAAACTGGCGTAAATACTCAAAGGCATTTTTTGGCCCACCTCTTCTGTTTGGAGCATACATCCTTGCCAAGATGGGCCAAGATCGAAAGTAGAATTTTAAACTCTGCCTCTCCTTGGGGCCTAAATTGGTATTTAAAATCTTACCCAAACAACTAAGGGTCTGGCATCTGATATATCAGAGCCATCAAGCTGTTCCCACTATTATCTTCTGAGGCATGCTATATTGGAATTACACATTCTTGAATGAAGAAACCCACACTTACCTGTAGAGGCCCCCAATACACTATGAATGGGATAATCTGCAATAAAGTGTCTATACGACCTCATTATAACTCTGCAAGGGAGATAGACCTTTTAGTAGATTTGAAAGCTTTCAAACAATACAGGGGCTACCTAAGCCATACTTGTGGAATTGTTTTGTGACTAAGACATGTGGTAGTTAGATCTCTTGTTTGTGTCTCATGTGACAAAGGGTGATACTGCCAGCACAGCTATCTGGGATTTTGTAAATAATTATAAGTTATCTGTAAATATCAACATGATTTATATAAGATGCTTGTGTTAGAACTGTATTAGAACTCTATGTCATGTGTATATAAAACCGGTCTGTACAGACGTGTTAAAAAGATATTTTATTAAGTGCTTGTGCTTAAAATGTAACCACACTGTGCTCTGCTGGAAAAGAACAGAAATGTACATGCACTATTGTAACTGTTTAAATGTATACATTTTAACAGTGGAAACTGGAATACAGAAGGTTAACTTCAGAAAAATAACTGAAATTAAATAACTTTATGGCTAGGCCATAAAAGATGGCATCTTTCAGTTTCATTACAGCAAGAGACTTAATGTCTGTACTACGGATCTTTCTGTATTGTCGTTAGGGTGAAATAATTACTAGTTTTGACATATGGAGGAATGTAATTGTTTTATGACTACCAGCATCTGCCAAAGATCTGAGGTCTATGTATTCTCACAGGTAGATGCTAAATACTGACAGTGCCCAGCAGTGGGGATTTCATCTGGGAACTAGAATCAGATGACAAGAAAATGTCATTCTGCAAGCTATCCCAGCAATAATATTTGAAATATTAAGAAGTCTCTGAGAGAGACAGGGCATTCTGTATTCTATCTTTGACCTGACAACAACAGGAACCATTCCCCATGCATCTGCCTTGCTCTATAAGTAAGTTTCTAGAGTATAGTAACTCTCTTGGATACAGTCAGGAATACAGTGAAGCTTAGTTTAGATATTTTTCTTTATTTTTTGAGACTGTCCTGCAATGTTGTTTTCAAAATTTCCTGTAGTTTTGAACGCTGATTTTACAGTGAATATATATATTTAGCATTGTCTTCTTTTTCTATTTATTATTAAATATCTTTAAAACTTTCATTGTGGCTGATCTATGTAGAGATATTTAAGTTTTGAGAGTACTTGCATATTTATTTGGTGACACTGTGTGGGCCACTCCTAATAGCCTTGCTCTTGGTCAAACCATTTGTATTAATATTAATATTACACAGTAAGATTGGACAGCCTTTTTTAAGGGCCTTAAATTAGCTGATAAGGAGTTGACTGGTAGCAATCGTAACTACCTTATAGTCTTGGCAGAATGGGGCATAGCTTATAAACCTGTGCCAGCCTCTCCTGTGTGTGTGCGTGTGTGTGTGTGTGTGTGTGTGTGTGTGTGTGTGTGTGTGTGTGTGTGTGTGTGTAAATCAAACCTCAGAGTGTGTGCATCAGCTACTTGGGCAGGGATGGAAAGCACTGGATGGACAGAGATGGTGCTGGTAGGTCTTGGCTTGTACACTCAGCTGAGATCTCAACTCTATAGCTGTGCCAGTGGGGAGTCTTACTGGGGATCTGGAGAAAGAGGGAGAAACCAGCCCTGGACTGACTCTGGTTTCTGTGTGCTCTTAAGGGAAATTGCACTTAATGCAGAGAGCTGCATCTGGAAATACTGTGTGTGTACCTGTTATCCTCCCAGTATACATCCTCCACTGTTGCTAGTGGTGAGGATTGAGGCTCCTTGATTACTGGTCCAGTGGTGGTTCATCACACCTCATATCACGCAGGAATCTTTTAATCCTTTTCATTTCCTTGATAGGGTTATTTACTTCCCTTACCTATTTTTTAAATTAAAGAGTCTAACGTTTGTGCTCTCTTAACTATTCATTCTCAATAGGTAGTTAAAGTTAACATGCTGGCTGAGTTATATGGGAAGGCATAATTACAATATCTACACCAATGTTTTTCTAAAGAGAGCTCATACCTTGTATCTTTGAGAAAGCTATGTTACTGATCCATAGCGAATACTGGGAATCTGCTATTAGTATTGCCAAAGGGCTGACTCATGACATTCTATGCTCAGGATGCAGGTTCAGTAATCGTACAGCTACCCACATATTCTGGAATTATCCTCTTATATTCCAGTTATGGAATTCCCTTACCTTATGGTTGCAGCAGTGTTTTGGTACTGCTCTACAGTGCTCTAAAGCTTCTTTCTGGCAAGGTTTAATCCACAAACCCCCATGACAATCACGAGAGTATGTGGTTCTCCAGCTCTCACGAGATGTGGCAGTCTATACTGCCAGAGCTCAGACGTCTCCTTAAATGCTTTAAAGTAGCCCACTTTTTAAAAAGAACAGAGGGCTTATTGGAAAACTCGGCTAAGGATGTAATTTCCCCACCTATTACTGAGGTAAATAGCACATGAAAAGCATTTATCAACAGACTGAAGCAGTTGTCTAAATGCATAGGATATCCCCCTCTGAAGAGCAAACAGAACACCTCCACACACACACACACACACACACACACACACACACACACACACACACACACACACACACACACACACATGTACACTCCATCCTCTGATCTCATATCAGTCTGATTCCTGACCTTTGTTTGTTTGAGTTGATATTTTGTTTTATCTGGGGGCACTTCGTGTGCTATCAAATGATTTATCTACTTAACTCAATGCAATGATTTCTCTCCCTTCCTTCACATCAGAATGGGAGCCTTTTCCTGTTAATGTATCTTTAGTCATGCTGTGCATAAGTACTGAATGATATGTTTAAGATGGCTATTAACTATTGCATTTTGTAGTTTATATACTTTGTAGGTTTGTATTTGTGACTGTTACTATTGTAATTACAACTGTTGATGTTTTTCTTACTATTTGGTTTATCTGTTGAGACAATAAAATTGTTTGGCCAAAAAGAGATTTGAAAACATATAACTTTAACACAGACTTGTTAAATATACATTCATTTCTTTTCACTCGCAGACATAGCTGCCTTTAGGCACCAGTGAACCCTGGGGTCACTGGGGGACCCCTGTTCCTGACGGGCCTCCAACTACAGCAAGTTAACTTATCATGATGTTTTGTAGCACGTCTGCCAAATCAACAAAAGGAAGTACAACAATCCTGCAAATGTAATAAACCAGGTGGGTAACAGTAATAACTCTTATTTATATCTCCTTCAAAATTCAAAGCTATTTCTGGTTATAGTAACAGTGTTTTAGCAAGTAACAGGCTTCACAATTCCATTAAATATTTTATCACTGGCATAGTACCCTTGGCTTAGCTAAGCCCTGCTGGTGGACATTCTGTCCACTAAAACTAACTATGTAGTCAGCTTTAGGTACTTTCAATACCTGTGGCTGTAAGGTGGCCCCTTTAATCATCATTGACTCTATGGGACCCTACAAAAGTTGCTGCTGGTTTGAGAAATATTGGGAGAAAAAAATACTAATTTCTTTGTTCTGCTTTTTAACCTGAACAGGGTTGTGATATGACCATGTTAGTCTAAAGCTGGTAATGAACATAAGCAAGATAAGTAGTAGAGAGTTCAGCCGCCCAGAGTGACCAATCTCAGTGCTTACCTTGGATTTCAACAAGAGCTGATGCTTCCAGTCTTCAGGGATGGGTTTCTCTTTTTGGGAGTTTTATAAATACTGGCAGAACACCAGATATTATTACTCGCAACTAACGTCTTTCCTGAAGAATTCTGCACAATGCCAAAAATAATATCAGAACAATGCTTTAAAATCAGGAACATGTTTTAAATATTACTCTAATTCAATTATAAAGTTAACAGAATAATACCTTTCGCATCAAATTGCATTTTTTGACAATAAGAAGTTTAAAACTCTTGATGTCTGAATTTATTGACTACCTGTAAACCTGAATGACTTACCAGTAGCTCAAACTTTTTACAAAGGAAAGAGGAAAATTATGAGGCAAAACCAGGGAAGATCTCTGAAATCAGGGAAGGGGTATGCATGCATTACTCCTTAATGAGGTAAATAAAAGTGACTTATTGCTGTTGTGTCACTGCTTTGGTGTGACAGTACTAGTGTTCCACAATGTATTACTGTTTGCTGAAATAAGTACAAAACTATTATTGCTATGGCTTGTGTGTGTGCGTGTGTGTGTGTGTGTGTGTGTGTGTGTGTGTGTGTGTGTGTGTGTGTGAAATATCACAGATTTTTATCTGTGCACACATCTAATAATGTCAGGACACATACATTATTTTTCTGGGTATCAGTAAAAAAATGGAGCTAACAAGTAATTATATTTCAAAAGTACAGCATAAAATATATCACAGAACATTCAGACACTTATCTTTTCTAGGCCTCTGGTGGCACTCAGTCCCCAGAGTGTATAAATGGATACAGTGAGGCCCTCTTAATCATCCATGGTTCTGTGGTGGCCCTACAAAAGCTATTGCCAAATGAGGAAAAATGAGAAGAAAAAATGTACTACTTTTCTGATTATGCTTTTTAACTTGAAAAGGGCAGTGATATGACCCTGTTAGGGTAAAGCTGATAATGGCCTTTGTTCTCAGTTGCACCTATTCAAAAACCAGCCCTGCTGAGACATGTTTGTACAGAAAGTTGCTGTAGATTATCATGGGGGGGCTAAGGATTGTGTGGTATTACTTCTTTAATTTTCATCACAGTCAAACCTTAGAGGTGTACACAGGAGGTGCTTATGTTTGGGCTGGGGACAGTTTGGTTATTTTTTTTTTCACTTTTCCCACAGACCTCAGAGATGTACAAGAAATTTGCTATAGCTTGTGTAAGGGTACTGTACTGTCTAGGAGCAACAAAGTAGAATAGACTACTGTAATCATTATTTTTTTCACTTTCCTCACAATCACACACCAGGCAAGTATACAAGTGGCTGCCTTTGGGGTTAGAGGTGAGACGTGTGGAGGCATTCTATGTACACGTATGTCACCAGTCACTTGAAATACATGACTGTGAAAATTTGAACTTCTGCCTTCATCTCAATATGACACCAGAGGGATGCTTAGACAGTAACTGTCTTTTTGGGGGGGTTAGGGAAGCAGACAGTGTTCACAGATAGGATCTGTGTATCCTGACAACAATTGTCTTGTTAGTTTATTGTGAGCTACTATTTTGTCAGCTTTGAGCATTAAGCCTTGGACATAACTTTTGTCTTCTGTGATAAAAAAAATAAGACTGAAATTCTTTTCTTACTCATGATTTTTCTTTACACCACCTTTGGATTGAAGGTGGCATAAAGAAAATTCATGCGTAAGAAAAGAATTTCTGTCTTATTTTTTTTTTTCAGTTTTCAAACCATCTATAACCCAAATGTTTCTGAGTTATTTCCCAAATTTTTATTATTGTGCTGTTTTGTTCAGGAACAGTGTGTTGAAAGGATGCAAAGAAAACTAAAGCTGAACAGTAACACTGAATTTCTTTCCTTAATCATAATTTCTGTTCAAGTCATTACTGGCTGAAAAGGTTGTGTAAAAACAAAAGAAAAAAATATAAAAAATGCACATCAGAGCATATAGAAAGTAATGGCTTCTTGAAAAGGCTGGAGAGAAAGACAAAATGTGAAGAAAAGGAATAAAAAAGTAATATTTATGTTATGGAGAGCCGAAGATGGGGGAGAAACAGAGCAGAGAACTGCAGGATGTGTGTGTTGGGGGTCTGAAATAGCAGGGAGTGCCTAGGGTGCCATTTCAACTAAGTCCAGCCGTGTACATACAGTTTCTTTAATGTATCATTGTTGCAACTACAGTAGGCTCCCTCTTATCCAGTCTCGCTGGGACTGGACCTTAGGCTGGATAAATGAGTGGCTGGTTAATCAGAAAAAGCTTACAGAATAACATTTATAGGTTATAAATCACTTAGAATAACATGATTTGTGTTAGTATGCATTTTTGTAAAGAATATGAAGTCTAAAACTTAAATATCTGTAATTATTTAGCCTGGAGAAGGCAGAAGTTTTGTTCTTCTCTGTTGTCTGTTTCTAGGGCTATGGCAGAAATTTGATGGTCAGTTAAAGACGAGTCTGGTTAAAGGGAGGCTGGATAAGACAGAGTTTACTGTAAATGCCAGTGACTGGGAATGTCACTTAGTGAGATGGACCAATACAGTACAGTGTGGAACATAGACCTGTTGTATTTTAAGACCACTGTAGCTACAAGTCAGTCAGTAAGTACTACTGCTAAATGTTTACAGCATAAACTAACAGATTGTTTAAGAGGGAAGCAGTGACAGAGTGATACTTAGACTTGAAGTACCTAGGGGGCCCCCAAAATGCTAACACCAGCTCTGCTCACTGAGCAAATTAAATTGATCTTTCTGGTGGTTTTCTTAATGTTTTGCCATGTTCATTTTGATGTTTTCTCCATATAACTGTGTCACAGAAACAAAGGGACAATACAAGACAAGCATTCACAGGAACCAGAGGATGCTAAGCCAGATACACTTTTAAGCAGACATACTTAAAAGTTTGTGTGACATTTTAATAGCATTCACCTCCCACATTTAGCAGGATCATACATGATAACCCTGAGGTAAATTTGTGTCTACCCAACCAATTATCAAGATTAGCCTTACAGGTAGCAAAAGTAGTACTTTGCTTAACTTGCAGTGGTAACTGGTAACTTATTTCATAGTTTGGGAATATGTTGAGCTAGGAACCTATCCCTCCAGTAGGCCTTGCTTATGTGCTGGCATAGATTTGGGTCCCTAGTGCAGAGTATTTGTAGATTTACTAGTTTTGTAAAGAAATGAGAGCTCAAGTAGGACTGGGAACTTTAATGGCTTTAAATGCAATATGGGTCACTTTAGCATGGCAGACAGGTAATTGAGTATATAAACAGTTAAGACAATCTTTTTGGGATAATTAAGGAATTTAAGGCCTTTACTTTTAGTTGTAGTTGTTGGGACCTCTCCATTTGATCAATATGCTTGGATCTGTACCTACCAAAGAGGACACTGTTTTCAATGACAGGTTTGATAAAGGAAGAATACAGTGGCAGGGTGACTTCTTTGGATCTTGAAGACATTACTTTGGAACATAAATGGGTCAGATAGAATGATTCCTGACTATAGTGGAAAATGATGACTGAATAACAGTTCAAGTACTCGGGTATCTTATAACCATATCTGTTTGAAGAAGAATGCTGTTTATGACTATACCTCATTATTAACTTATAACATGGAGCCTTTTTATCACATAATGTACACAGTTTGAAAAAAAAAAATTGTGCTGCTAAACTCCTGCTTATTTGACATAGTTTCTGGTTCCCTTTTTTCCTATAGGTTCTTCAGATCATCATAAAATGGGCTGTTAGCTGTTCTGAGGGCTCATTGGGAAGATTCTGGGAAGTTTTCTTTGGCCTACCTGGCCCCAGTCCTCTGGAATCATCTACTTTCCTTGATTTAAGTATATGACTCTGAGGCTTCATTAAGTAGGTCCTCTGTTTAAATTGAATTCATCTATGCATTTCAGTCTTAATACTGTGCTTTAACTGTTTCTTCTTTTACCATATTTTAGTCTGCATTGATAAGATATTTATATATTTTTTTTCATTACTTTGTTTAGTGTTCAGGTTTCTGAACCATTTTAATACAATAATTTATGCAAATAAATGAATTAACACCCAAATCAATTTTATACCTTCCTAAATCCAAATGTTTTGAGAAAGTGTTGATGCTCCTGTTATATATGTGTACGTCTTGTTGATGTTACTGACATTTTCTGATCCATTTAATTTCACAGCACTGTCCTATTTATATTAATTTTATAGCTATGTCCTGTCTATGTATGTATGTATGTATGTATATATATCACAAATATCACAAACACCAAACAAAAATGCACCAGATTCAAATGGTCATGCATGGAAATGAAGTGCATGATCAAAAAACAAACAAAAAAAAAACAGCCTCACCAATAGGCCAAAGTATGACAAAAATAGAAATGTTTAAAAAATAACACATCCTCTATAACAAAAAAAAAAAAAAAAAAAAAAAAACAGACCCAGGTTTCAACTCATAGCTTTAGCAATGTTTATGATGCTTAAAATATCACTGCAGCAGTAGCTGCTCTCTTCCTCCAGCCCCCTTGTTTTTTTGCATGTTTTTTATATCAGGTTGTGGTCATTTATGTTTTTTTTCCTAGCAATTTCCTCTCAGGGCATAACCTCCCTTTCTCAGTTGGCATGAAAGCTCTTGAAGGGCATGGCACCCAAACCTGCCTTTTATTCAGCTCAGGTCGAGTTGACTAATGGTTTAGGTCTGTGGAAAGTGCCATTAAGCTTTTTAAGCTATTCAGCTCTTATATCCTCTACTGGATATAACCCATATAGCTTAGCCTACTGCAGCAGTGATCATTTGAACACCTATTGTTGTAAATTTACTTGAACAGCTGTACTTTCTGTAATGAAAAAAAAAAAAAGCTGTAAGATAGATAATGGCACTATTTCCACAGCCCAGCCCTTACTCTTAGGAAGAATGAATGGGTTGCGGGGCCTAATCACCGAGGGAGTAAATCAACTAACAGGGTTGTGAAGGTTAGGCTGACTTTTTGGTTAGCAGGGATCAGGAGTAAAAAAAGTAAATGTAATAAAAAAGAAACTTATGTCTTTACTACCAGAAGCTTCTTCACCAAGGTCCGGGAACAACAGGTTAGAGTGTAAAGGTTTATAATCCACTGATTCAAAATCCCAGTCTGTAGGTACAAAAATTGTACCAGTCAGCAGATCTTTGTTCATGTTATTGTAGCTTAGATCAATAACATTATAGATATGCGTGAGAGTCCTGAAACCTTTACAGAATCCATGCTGGGCAGCAGTTAATAGCCCATACTTAATGCCATGATCAATAACCTGTAAATAAACTAATTTTAAAAATAGTTTTGTAATAGGCAAAGGAATGCAATGGGACAGTATTTGGAAGGTAAGGAGACAGATATACAGCTTTAGTAAACTAGAAACATGATGGGATGTTTAAAATGAGAAGAAACTGCCTGAGTGGAGGAAAAAAGAAACAATAAGATGAAGGCACGTAGCATGGCAACAAAGGATGCAGACATTTTAATGACTGATGGAGAATGCAGATTTTTGGGCCTGGCCTTTCTGGTTGACTGCAGACCTTGCTTGTTGGACTCCCCCAAAAACCTGGGACAGATAGAGTTGACTGTTTGTTAGTTAGTAGAGATGTAGTGGGATTTTTAGTGGCTAAATTTATTCTGAATAAGTAGGCTGTTGCTACTATTAATACGAAAGAGTTCAGTGTCCTTACAAAAATGAAAACTGGAATGTCAGTTCTAGAATGAAGGGAAAAATCTACAATCCCTAACAGGTACTGATAATTTATCAGACCTTCAGGGGCAAATATTTTCAAGGGATTACAGTTTATTCCTGCTGTTGCTCTTTATTACAGATTCGACCTTAGAAAATAAAATAATTTGCAACTTAAGACCACTGTTACTAATGAATCTGTGTAATATCAAGAGACTAATGGCTTATATAACATTAAGGTACCATTAGAATTTAATCACAACAGCCTACTAATATTCAGTTATGTCATTAATGTTTTCCATCACATACATATACAAGAGAGTGAAAACTATTTATGAGTACATGGAATGTAAACTATAATTTAACATATATTGAATGGGAAACATTACAGCAGTTTTGTTAAGGTGTGAACCCATCTAACAAAACTGACAATACACTAGTAAAGTCCCAACAGTATTATAAAAATAATTGAGAGGAATTATTTTTAGCTTTCTGTATATGTTTGAAAATACATTGCCATGGTCCATTTTACTACTGGAGTATTTAATGGATGAAGTATGGAAAAGAAAATTATATAGCTATAAAAAAATAAATACATAAAGAATTTGATTTTATCTCCAGCACCCCAGTGTTTAATGGCTTAATTAAGGCTCATAAAGCTTGTTCAACCCTCCTGTGTGACTGAATGGTTTAGGTACAAATATTTTCTTACTGAGAATAAGGTGTAGATGTGGATGGGCAAACACCATTGATTAAAAGTGATATTAAGTAGCAAGGAAAAAGCAGCCACTGTAATTAGAACATTCACATTACCAGATTTGAGTTTTAATAGTAACGAACTAAAGAGAATAAAATACATCAGTGAACAGAAGAGTCAAATGTATGAATTAAAGCAACATTCAACAGAAAACAATCCTAGAGTGCTGATACCAAGGGCTCTTACACAGATGAACACAATGGCATGGAGACTTCCAGTGCCGTAGCGCTTATTACTTCCTTGTCCTCACACCTTACAGCAAGTATTTGTGAATCCAGGTACCATAGCAATACGTACAGTGCAAGTACCCACTCAGAGTTCTTGCAGATCTCTTTTCATATGAATGTCTGTCGTATCTCAGGTAGAGCACCAAAGCTTGCTTTTAGCATCACCTGAATGAATTAATTCCACATGAAAATCAAACTAGAAGCCTTGTTACATTAAGTAGGTTTTTTTTTTTTTTTTTTTGTATATTGCAGGAGTGAAAATAAATGAGCTAACCTCACCAGAGGCATAGAGGGATAAAGTCCTGATAACAGCCCAGACAACCCAACTTTAGTTAGTGACCCATGCGCTTGATGACAAGGCAGGAGAAATTCGCATTCCCAGCCTGAGTTGGTAGGAATATGCTGAATGTCCATCTCTTGTAAGCTCTGGCAGAGGGTGAAGCTTGAAAGATGATTCCAGGCTGGGGGGTGAGGGAGAACAGAGAAGCATAATCACCCTATAAGTCCAAGGTTAGGGATAAACACTCACAAATGCTCCCCATTAACCAGTCAGGCCGGTACTGTTGACATTAGCATGTTAGGGTGTAAGAGTTACGGATTAGAGGAAAAAGCCAGGCTGCAGACAAGATAGTCCTGCAGATGCCTATCATCTCTGTTCTGCTCCCATAATGCAGCTCCCCTGTTCTCCTTTTCTACCAACTTATAGTATCTACATTTGGAAATAGCACCAGGAAGAAGCAAATCCTCATGTCATCTTTCCTCCCTGCCACAAGCTACAAAACCGAGGGAGGAATAGTAGTATGGTTGAGAGTTGCAGTATCAGGAGTGACACCTGGCAGACAGTGGTCAAAGTTGCAGCCTGGAACCAAAAAAGAAAAAAAGACCGAATGAAATGAGCTAATAATGAACAGTAAGCATATGGAGGAAAAGGAGAAGGCAGAGTTTAGTTAACAACCTAAATGTGACATGCTGCTGTCACTCTACAAGGAACGTCAAAAACATACTCCTTGTAGACCGAAGCTCCAAAGGTGGTGGTGCTTCCATATTCATAAAGGATGTGCACACCTCCAGACTGGTAGCCCAACATAATGCATCAGAGATACTTCAGGTGCAGCTAACATTGGGTAAGACAGCGATTCAGGTTGTAGCCTGTTATAGGTCCCCATCCATGTCCCAAGACTCACACTCCACGTTCCTAAGCACCCTGAAGAATATTAGGGTCTAACCTAACACTCTCATTCTGGGTGACTTCAACTACCCCTCCATTAGCTGGGAAAACTACTCCTGTACCAATACACTTGCCCAAAGTTTCCTGGAATTCATTAATTCCAATGCCCTGGACCAGCTCGTTCTTACCCCCACTAGAGGTAGCAAAATCCTTGACTTGGTCATTACTAATATGGGTGACTGCTGCTCTACACCAATAGTCAACTTCTCCCTGGTTAGATCTAACCACAAACTAATCACCTTGGAAATCCACATCCCTCCCACCCACTCCCACAAAGGTAACCACCATGAAAAACTTCTCCAAAGCTAACATTCGGCTCCTAAAAAACAGAGGTGGCTAACTTCACGGCACCCATACAAATGGAGAACAGTTGCATGACCACCGAATCATACACCAATGCACTGTATGAATACATACAAAAATGCATGGATCTCACCATACCCAATAGAACCAAGACACTCTCCTCCAAAAAAAGGAAGACAATCTAGTGGTTCCCTGCCATAAACAAACTCTACAACAGAAGGAGAAAACTGATGCGGAATAAGGTGAAGTCCCAAGACTGGAAAAACTCAACAAAAATTTGAGATCCCTCATCAAATCCTCTAAAGCTAGCTATGAAAATAGAATTGCAGCAGATAGTAAAGACAACCACAAGGCCATCTATATTTATGTAAAGAATCTCCACGGCAATACCCAGATTTGCTCTGAGCTACTGCACAATGGTACCTCCTATACTGAGCCAACAGATATTGCCAACATACTGGCTGACAGATTCAGTGCCAACTTTACCCCTCTCTCCCCACCAAAGGACCAATCACAATTCCAGTAGATTGCCAGGTACCCAGTATTACTCCTGCACAGTTTAAAACAGCACTGTCCAAGGCCAAGAATACAGCTTCTATGGGACCTGACAGTATCCCTGGCTGTGTTCTACATGAACTACAGAGTGAACTGGCACCTCACTTGTGTACCCTGTTCAGTCACAGCCTCACCTCAGGCTTTGTCCCTACTGAATGGCGCACTGCTATAGTCAACCCTCTCCACAAAGGAGGAGCGATTACAGACCCTGGGAACTATTGCCCCATTAGCCTGACAAGTTGATATGCAAAGCTATGGAACGCATCATCATGGACCTTATAAACAAGGCTATAGGGAATCTCCAAACTCTGGATCCCACACAGTTTGGTTTTGTGAAGGGTAGATCATGCCTGCTCAACTTGGTTGACTTCTTTGAGTCAGTCACCAGAGCTGTGGATGAAGGCAAGGTGGTTCATACAGCCTACCATGATCTGGCCAAGGCCTTTGATACCATTCCCCACTCAGGAATCATAGAAAAACTCAGTAAGCTAGGCATCAACGCCTATATCACTAGGTGGGTTGCAAACTGGCTCACAGATAGAACCCACAGTGTGAAAGTACTTGACTCCAAGTCAGACTGCCGACTAGTCATGAGTGGAGTCCCACAGGGATCGGTCCTGGGTCCTCTCCTGTTTGGTATCTACTTCTCAGAAGTCCAGGCCAACACAAAGGGACTCTGGCTGACAAAGTTCCCAGAAGACTGCAAGTTGGGAGCCATTATTAACTCCCCAAGTGATGTTGACATCCTACAGAAATTCCTCACTGAGACCAACGACTAGGGTCAGAACCATGGCCTTAAGTTCAATGCCAAAACCCAGTTCCCATGAATTACCACATCGATGGTAGTCCACTGAACACAGAAGGCATTATAACAGATATGGGAACACAGGTTTACAGCAACCTCCCTTTTGACCACCACATTGCCACTGCGATCAGAAAGTCCTTCTATGTGGCACATCTCATTACTAAGGGTTTTGCATCCAGGAAGAAGGAGGTCATTGTCTCCCTCTACTCTTCCCTCATTAGGCCAATTATCGAGTGCAATGCCCCATTTGAGATGTACCTCACTAGACACCTGCAACAACTGGAGGCTGCAAAAGTACCTCACAAAGAGGATCCTAGGCCTTAAACACTTGTCCTATATGGACAGACTCAAAAAACTCCAACTATTTTCTGTCTCATATCGCCTACATAGAGGTGATCTCTGCTTGACTTACAAAACCATGTCTGACCTAGCTCTGTTAGAAATGCTACATCTAATGAAATCCCAATCCCTCCTCACCATACATTCCAGAGACCTCAACCTCCTTACCACAATCAACAGAACATGCTGGAGGGACAGGTTCATAACCCAGAGACTGCTCATGCTATGGAATAGACTTCCCACACATGTCAAACACAGCAACTCACTGGCCCTCTTCAAGAGAAATCTCGATGAGTGGATGGGAAATAGAAAATTCACCCCGGGGATCACTCCAGTGGCTCTACTCGACACAGGCACTGAGAACTAAGGTTGGGTGGCATGATGCCAGGGTAATCCTATGGGCTACGCTTGTAAAGCCTCCAGGGCCATTAGCCTAGTACACACTTATGAACCTATGAACCTATCTTCAGTAACTACAGAGCTGTCAGTCCAACATCAGTTATGGGTAATGAGAAATTTGTGGAGAAAGTGCTAAAAGGCTACTTCCTTTACTAGAAGGCACTAGAACCCATCATTTAGAACACATTTTAAACTTGGTGCCCATCTAGATGAGGATTTTCAACTTGTTAGTTGAGTCAGTCTCTTGGTGCAACCATTACATGGTTTGATTTACACTAAATGTTCTGTATATTGTTAAAGGCCTCTTCCCCCAGTCCATAATGTGTGAAATGCAAGAAATAAGCAATGGAGCACATAATTGGTTTACCCCTACCTCCTACTAGCTACTTTCAGTGTTTAATGTTGGCTGCCTGTATACATACTGTGCTGACCATCACCGAGCTACAAGGCCATCTCTTGACTTGCTTGACCATACTCCTGTACATCCTGCTTTCCTTGATCTCCATGAACATTGATTTGACAATGATTTCCGTGGACTTAAAATGGGATGAAGGCTTCAGCATAAATGGGGATCAACTGGTCTTTTGGACTTTAAAATTTAAGGTTTATGAATATAATGCTTCATATCAATCAGACATATTTGTAAAAAGGCAGTCTTTCTGTCTAGAAAGACTTCTTTTTCAGACATGTAATAAGTTTAATCTGGTTTTCCTGGTCATCTGATATTTTTTCCCTAAGGTAGATGAGTTATTCACTTCTTTCTTTGCAGCTAAGCTTGTATCCCTGAGGTCAGTCGGCCTCTTTTGCAATGACAAATTTAGGTGTATTTAAAGTGCTCACTATGAATATGCTTTTTGGGCAGTGGACTGAGTATCAGTTATCTGATTATTGTGAACATGTGACTCTGATTTAAAGGATGTACCCAATGACATGACCTATGGTTTGGACCCTTACTCGGTCTAACTGATTACTGACTGTCTAGATGGTTAAATTATCCATCAGTTTGTCATTGCTTTCTTGAGCTGTGGGACCTTTCTGACCCTTTTAAAGGAGGCATGCCTGAGCCCCACTTCTGAAAAAGTCAGCCACTGGCCCTGACAACCTTAGCAACCACTGCCCTATCTCTAACATTCCATTTCCTGGCCATAATCCAGTTCACTGTGTTTTTTGTATGAAGTACAGTACACTGAGACTGCCCTATCTCACGTCATGACAAAGTTACAGCCTACTTCTAGAGTGACCCTGTGGATAGCCACTGCTAACTGCGGAGTTTATAAGGCAAAGGGGGAATGGAAGTAGATCTCCAGGTCTTAATTCCATATCACACACACACACACACACACACACACACACACACACACACACACACACACACACTCATGTCTACAGACAATTTTAAGTCCTTGATCCACCTACTGCATGTCTTTGGAATGTGGGAGGAAACTGGATCATCCAGAGAAAATTAAATTAATATAGGAAAGACATTCAGACTGCTCAAAATGACTGCAGCTGAGAACTAAACCAGAGAACCTCTTGCTGTGAGGCAGCAGTGCTACCCATTGCACCACTATGCTGCCCTCTCTTGAGTAATAAATGATCTGCAAGTGGCAAGAGATCAGTTTTTGGTAATCTGGACTGGTCCCCCTTGATCTCTCCTCTGGAGACATTGTGATTTGCCACAGTATTATTTTGGAGCATCTTTGAATTACTGCATAGTTTTTGTACTTTCTGAATGGTTTGCTACTTATTTTTCAAATGACTATAGAGAGTAACATCTGAGAGCACCACTTCCTCTCTTCTTGCACTTGTTTCTCAAGTACAACATGACTCTATATTGGGCCCATTAGTGTTTTCCTGTATAGATGCTTCCAGTGTCTGAATTAATTTAAAATCTACTACCCAGACACCTATACTCCTCCTTCCCCCAAGTTTACTTCTAACTTTGTTCTCCCTCCACTTCCTTCCTTCTGTCGACTCTTTTTTCCCTCCCTGTCCTACATTCTTCCCTGTCTACCGCATCTAATCTATATCACACTGCTCCCATTAAATAATTTACTTCAACCTGTCTGTCTTCTTGGACATCACCTCTTTACTTCCCTATATCTTCATTCCTACTTCTGTATACAACCTCTGTAAACCTATCTACAATCACACAGGTATTGTTAATTTACTTGTTGTTGTTGTCTTTCGGCTTTTCCCGGTTAGGGGTCGCCACAGCGGAACTCCGGTCCGCTAATGATTGGCAGTAGATTTTCATGAACACCGAGGTGCCAGCTCGACGTTCAACCTTCAACGAAGGCACACCCATTTACGCATGTCTTTCGAACGCCCACCCAACCGTGGGGAGGACATGCAGACTCCACACAGAAGGCACTCCCCGCACTCCAGCTGAGAATCAAATGGGACAACCTCTTGCTGTGAGGCAACAACTGTACCGCTGCACCACCGCAGAAGTACAACCCGTTTGTAACTTTTGCTGACTGTAACTGATTTTTTGTTTGCACTGCAGAGCCTCTCTCCATATAACTATTGCATATATGCTGTCTATACCTAAAAAACAACCATGTTGTTATTTACTCATTTAATTTGCTATTGTAACCTGATAGTAATTTTTTTCTGATTGTAATTGCATTTTGTTAAATTTTATTCTCTGAGGAGCTTTTCTCCATGGGTCTCTGCTGAAAATGAGCCAAAAGCTCAGTCAGACTAACCCTGTTAACAAATGTAAAATAAATAAATAAAATATGAGTTTACACTGGCTGTGCTATGCAGAAAATACTCAGCTGTACCTCTTCTTTCTGAAGGAGCAAATGACTATTGCTAATAATTGACATGATTATCTGGAGTTCATCCAGTAATGAATGTGTGTTAACAGTGTAAAGCTCAACACAACTAAGACTACCACCAGTGAAAACATGCCATGCTGAGAAACTCACACTGTCAGGTCTTGAACTCTTGTATTATTTATGGGGGGAGCGTAACTTCATTATTAATGGACCAGATGTTAGCTGTGGTCAGGTCATCTACAGAGCATGACTTAGATCAAACAACTTCCTCCACCCAATGATTTCTTGGTGGTAGTTCATGCACTGGTTTCTTCACAGTTACTGCAGTTCCTTTCATGTGGGATGCTTAAATAAGAATTCTGTCATTTTTAGCTGGTACAAAATCAACTACTTTCTGGTTCTCCCTGTTACCAACACATTATACCACTTCTGCAGAGTCAGTACTGGTTTCTAAAGCCATACCAGATTGTATTTAAAGTCCTGGTGTTTATGTACCTAACTCTGCATGACTTGGGTCTGCCTCCCCAAGTAGGAACTCTTGGTTCTTCTCATGTTCACCATTAACCAGACTCCTGCACTCTGCCTCCTAGGGCTGTTGGACATTTATATGGTGGACTCAAATAACTGCTGAGGTCCAACATAGCAAAGCTTAGAATATGGTAACAAAACGATAGTTGGGTACTGAATGTCCATGTATGACAATGTCAGGGCTGGCTTACTTACAGATTTTCCCGCCGTGTTAGATTTGTAGTAGACGGAGAAGGTGAGTTTTACATTTTTTCCTTCCTTCTCCCTTTTCTCTAAACCTCACAGTTAAAATATACACAGACTGATGACGTGGCACATGCCACGCTGCAAAAAAAAAAAAAAAAAAAGTTTCATGACTGCTTGACTCAGTGTTCCTTCTTGTAAGGGTCTGTGAAGTTTTGGGAGTTCAAATGCTTAGTAGTAATCAGTTCTGCAATGACTGTTTGGGAATGTGTTGTTTCATAATAAATCCCACCCTGGTTGGCTTCAAAACACCTCTAAAAAAACAAATATTCTTTTCGATCAAGTGTAGATAGACCTCTTAATTGTGTTCCTGACTAAATTTTAATTGCATAGCTTTGACATATTTTTAGTAATGTTAGCTCTTGTGTGTGTTGTGTGTGTGTGTGTGTGTGTGTGTGTGTGTGTGTGTGTGTGTGTGTGTGTGTGTGTGTGTGTGTGTTTAGCATATCAAAGATAATAAATCTGAACTGAAGAAATGCAAAGGATACCAACCTTGGTCCATTAAAACGTAATGAAAATGAAAGGAAGCAAGGCTAGAGGATGAATATTGAGAACACCTTAAATGAATAATGAAAGGCTGTAAAAAACACATGATACTAAAATACATTACCTTGTCAGGGTTTTTGTCTTCCTTATTACAGCACTTCATCAGACAAATTCCCACTCCAACCACCCTTCTTTATATGCAAAATGAAGAACTTATAAAACATTATCCCTTGGAATCAGAAGGGATGAGGACACAGTCACTGCCAGGCCACATCTGTTTACTGTGTGTGCATGATAAGCCATAATGTTCACTAAAAATAAAAACATGGAAGAAAAAGTGTGAAGACAACCACTCATTAAATATCCCACTCATGGCTACAGCACAGACTGCGGGATAAACAAGTAGTAGTAGTGTGGACTAGGTCCAGGAAAATACAAGCAGTAGCAGCAGCAGCGTACCTCTCAACTGTCCAGAGTTGGTCCAGAATATATAGATTTTTCCTCATATTTTTGGCCTGTTCCTCATAAAATGTGTGGTTTTCTGCCAACCCACTGAGGAGTGAAGTCACTAAATAATCCCAAGCATTTGAGTCTCAGCCTTCATATCCTTTAGAAAATGCATGCTAATCCAAAACCTGTTATTCTATCAACTTTATAATATTGTAAGAGCAATATTTAAAACCTATCCCTGATTTGGGGTCTTTGTGCCCCTATTCATTTTGGCTTTGTCCAGGTTTCTTGAGATAAGAAATTGATAGATATGACTGCTCAATAACTGTGCTCACTCCTTGACAATAGTCTGCATGAGCCCACACAGTAGAGACAAGCAGAAGCAATTATATAGCAGTCTTAAAGGGCCATGAAGCATGAGTGTTGCTCTACTGTGTGTTTTTTTTACCAAATTAAAGATCAAAACTTGTAAGATAGAAAAGTGCTGAAAAGGGTGAAGAAAGCAGACGGTAGAACATCATGTAAACAATGAGAGAATAAGCAAGATGGAGATGGTAAAAGAGGAAAACGTTTTTTTTATCAAAGTGCCCATTTTATATAGATGGAGAGAAGGTAAGTTGGGGAATGTAGTAAGAGGGTAAGGATAGGCAGCAGGGGTACAAGAAAAAACATAGAAAACAGGCAAGACTGACGGAGCAGATGCTGATACAATCAGGGATGGAAAAGACAATGGAGAAGGAGGCATCAGACACACCAAGGAAAGACAATCATGATGAGGTGAACTGGACAATAATACTTTAGCAAAGCACGTACAAGAAAATCCATGACATTCATTTAAGTTTAGGATCATAGATTAAGTGAAGTTAAATGTAAGAGAGGGAAATCTGGGAATTAATATTGGAGAAACAAGAATTGTGGTGGCAATTGCTTCTGAATACATATTGTTTTCCAGGACTTAATGATCAATGTTCCATTGGCTGCATGTTAGCGATCAAAAGTTTAACATGCTAAGACAAGGTAAACTTTTATATATATTTTTGTATTTTATAAACGCTATATATATATATATATATATATATATATATATATATATATATATATTGTTTTTTTTTAATAACTTATAGGAGTTTAAAATATCTTAGGAGAAATTGTTTGTGTTGTTTTTTTTTAGAAAATATCTTAAATTTGAAGGTGTTTAAGTAATGTCATGTGACAATGTTAGTATTTATAGGAGGGGTTAACAGTTTAATAATTGTCTGAAAAAGTTCATTTCACTAAAGTGGACGAAAGCGCTCACCAGTTAACTGTTTTGATTTTTTACTTCATTTAGCCTTTAGCCAAGCTTCTTTTCATTTTTAGTTTTGAATTGGACAACAAACCAGGGCTGGTAGAGACCTAAAATGAAAGGGAATGGGGACACTTGCTGTAATGGTAATGCCAGTACAAAGCAGAGCTGCAACTCCATGTATTGCTAGAAGAATGTCTGCAGCCAACCAATTCAGCCACCCAGCCACCTATAAGTAAGGCCCTTCATCATTTCTGCCAGTTGCCACTGAATAATATATGTGCCACCGCCACTCTCACTGCTTCCAACTGGTGCTATAGCACCCCTTCCTTAGTACTGGTGTCAGTGGCTGCTGCAGGTGCTTCCAGGGGTCTAGAGGTGACAGTGGCAGCTAGGGACATTAATGGCTGTGATGTTGGTGATAGTGGTATAGTAGCCACTGGTGGTGGGGCAATAGGATTGATAGTGACAGGGATGCTGGTCTGGATGTAGTTGCATATAAATGTAATGCAAATGGAAAGAAACAAAATTAAAAAAAAATAAGTATATATAATGGAAAGGATAGAGAGAAATAGAGTGGGCACAGAAAAGTAAAAATAAAATGAAAAAATGAAAATAAAGCATACCCTGAGTCTGAGTAATTTACATATAGTATAATGTAAGGTCATTAAACACCCACCTCACCGTAATAATGATATGCCGGTAAACAATCAATAAGGGACTTGAGCCCACAGCCTTTGGCTCATGCAACCTGAAAGGTAATACAATTACATGCTTCACTGCATAAGCAATCTAAGAAAAATCTGCAGTGAAACACACGCTAATTGTGTGTGTCACACACTTGCAGAATAAAACAGACAACAATATACAAGCCACAAGGGATTTGAACTGACAGCCTTCAACACATACATTTGAAAGGCAGTGCATTTGCAAGCTGAGCTAGATCAGGAGTTTTGGTTTATATCACCCATACTTCCAGATTGAGACAGCTCACTCCAGACTTTCAAATAACCGAGACGACAAAGCCAGGAACTCAGAAGACTGACCACCCAGAACACTGACTTTCAACTCCAGGTAAGTAACTGCTTGTCAAACCCAAAAAACAAATTAAAACTGAAGCAAACTAAACTCACTCATGTGGGGGCTTTGCCCCCCACATCCCCCTAACTAAATATACCAACTCCAAGATGGCAATACCATGGGGGTAAGGGGCAAAGTTCACTATGGTGGCCAAGCGGTTACTTACCTGGAATTAAATGTCAGTGTTCTGGAACATCGGTATTGTGCATTTTCAGCTTATATATATATATATATATATATATATATATATATATATATATATATAGGTTCACTTTATAACATCGAAATACTGAAATTTCGAATTTCAGTATTTCGAAGCTATAAAGTCAAAAGTTAAAAATAGCGAACGTTCATAATCGCGAATTTGATGTATGTCGAAAATATGTCGAATTTGCGGTTATGAAGTTGCGCTATGTAATGTCTGGGTTTGTGTTTTGTTGGTGCGCGGTGCCGTGTTTGGATGTAGGTGTTATGTCAGGTAAGTGAGTGTTTTGTAAGGGTTTTGAGTGGGAGTGAGTGTGTGTGAGGGATTGGAGAATGTGCGTGTGTGAGTGAGCTTTTGTGTTGTGTTTGTGCAATCTCTGAGTTAGTATATATAAGTAGGGGGGGTGTGGGGGGCGCAGCCCTGCTTATGTGTGTGTGAGTTGTGTATGTGTGTTTTTTTTGTTTATGTTGTGATGTGGGTGTTGTGTTGTATGTTTAGTGTAGTGTGTGTGGTGTTTTCGGTTATGTGGTTTCACAGTTTTTGTTTGTCGGTGTTTTGTGGATTCGATTTTATAGTCTCAAGATACTGAAATTCGATATTTCAGCATTTCGAGGTTATAAAGTGAATCCATATATATATATATATATATATATATATATATATATATATATATATATATATATATATATATAAACATTGTTTTGGGCATTGTACTCAGACAAATGAAACACCCACTGGATATGTTTGCAGTACTTGGAAATATGAGCAAGGCTTAGGAATAGAAGCTGAAGCCATCAGCATATCCAGTGCATAACTTCAAATCTGAAGCTGCTGTGCTACATGCACAATACTACTGAAGCCTGCAGTCAAAATAGCACTAATGTCAACAGGACAGGCACTGTAATAAACTCAATTAATTGTCGTACCTAAAGTACTGTTACATACAGCAAAACACAAATCTCTAGCACAACTGCTATCAAGGCAGTCTACTTGGAGGGGGAGGGGCCTAAACCCACAGCCAGCATAACAAGATAGCAGCACCTTAACCTGCTGAACTACAAGTAGATAACCATAAACATATGCAGCCACTGACATATGTAGACTCAGCCCTACAGTGCTCCTATTCAATACTGTACTTGCAAACTAAGTGCTAATAATGTGTACAGCAAAGACTAATATCTATCTCCTTTTATGCTAAACACTCCCTATATGGGGAGTTGTATTTTTCCAAATAACATGTAAAATTGCAACTGGCCCAAAGTAGTAGGCAACATATATTTCCTAATATACCTGTTGGACTTGCAGTTACATGGTATCTCAGACACCATGATGTTACAGGGTAGATACTAAACAACTGACAATACAGAATAAAAGTTGCTTATATGGTACCAATTATGTAGAATATGACACTGATGGCAATCATACATATACAAAATAAAATACTACTCTTGACATTTGATAATGTGGCAAACATAGGAAAAACCCATACCTACACTGACTACTACTATTATGACAACTGACAGCATTTGCTAAGATATAAAGCTACATAACCTGTAAAAGGTGCACTCACCCCAGTACTCCCTGAGATACTCAAGCCTCCTGCTGTGCAGCTGTGCATTCTCTGCAATCTGTTCAGCTGCTGTAAAGAAAGATCTGGGAGTCTGTTAGACATGTGCATTGCAGACAGTGCAGTCTGCCTGCGGAGGGGTAAACCATGGCTTACTTAAAGTGCATAGGGGGTGGCTGCTGTCTCACATCAGCCCAGGAAATCAAGATTACTCCTTTTCATATCATAATGGTGTGGCATTGCTCACCATTTTTGGTATACCAGTGGCATGTGTAACATCTTTTGTCAGGGTGCTCCAGGCCTCTGCCTTTTACTGAGGACCTTGGCAGTCTTGTTCAAGGAACTTTGGCCTGAATGCTTGTAATGTGTGTAGAAGAAGATTTCTAAGTCTTCTGCACACCACCTTTGAGCTCTGAACACTTTTTCTGAAGATATACTTGTCACTCTCTAATAGTTTGCAGAGAAAATGGATGAAATATTGTTGCCATCCCTGTTTTCACAGGTGCCAACTGTCGTGCAGAGGAGGATATTAACAGTTGCAACAAATGTGGTGGAAAAAAAATCTAAAATGAGTATTGTATGATAGTGATTCAACAAACGGACACAAACGGAAACGCTGGCACTTACTAACACAGTTCGTTTCAGTGAAAAATTGACGAAAAAGTTCTTTCCCAAAAGCACATCAAATAGTAACCACAAACCACAGGTAAAATTGCAAACTGGTTAACTCCAGCCACACTGTCCACGCTGTGCCAGCGTTTCCGTTTGTGTCCGTTTGTTGAATTACTAGTTTTTCTTGGACACGTCCTCTTTTGTGGGTTTATTGTATGATAGTGACTGAACAGAACAGTTTGAGGTCTGAAATATCGCAGTCCTGCTTGTTGGACTATGGTGGTAGCGAGTTATGCATTCCAGTGATTCTATTCACAGTATGTCTTAACTTGAATTATATATATCCCCCTAGAGCCATGAAATGAACCACATATGCACACTGCTGCCCACAGCTGCCTAGGCTTATACATTGTGTGCATGATGTGAAAACTTAGTAATCTAGAACCTTATATAAAGTGAGCCCTCATTTTCATAATCATCACACCCAGGCAACAGGTATGAAGGTAAGCTCTGCTCCTCATTGTGTTACCAAAGAAGGTGTCTAGTACAAGCGTCTTCACTGAGTTCAAGAAATTCAAGACTTACAACACCTGCATACTTATCTAAAGCTGAAATACAGCTTTTAAAGGATTAGACTGTAAGTAAACAGAAAAAATCGCATGAACTCCAGGAATTAGTCACTGGTCAATTCTATGTCAAGTGTAGTTCCAAGGTGTGTTATTTATACTTTTTTTGAATAATCAAACATAAAAATACAAGCAGTTGCCAGAGTCTGAGCCTCCAAAAGTATAAATAAACTTTGTTAAAAACAAAATAGGACTCAAAAATGACCAAAGATTCCAGTATACACTCCGTTTATTGAATAAAGTCACAAAAGTGCTTTCACAGTTGCCTGCTTCATCAGATATGATATGACTCTAACATAGCAGTCTTTAAATGCTAAAATCAATTAATTCAACAAAGTCATATGACTCACCACCTTAAAGGTATCACACATTAATCAAATAAAACTAATAAAAACAACATATCTTTCATATTATAACTTCAAATATATGCAGATTACTTAAACAATGCCCTGACTTTCAACATAGGTTGTATGGGTACTTTATCATTAAGTCCATGTCATAATCTCCACTGAGCTTAATAATCCATTTAGCCTCTAACTGTTCAGTGAGGTTTCTAATATCCCCTCCTCTAACACTCTCTATAATCCTGCCTATAGCCAGAAACTTAAAGCTATGCTCAGTACCGGTCTCTTTAATATGCTTAGCTAAAGCATTAGAAGTAATCCTTTTAGTAATATGGTACAGGTGCTCTCTGAAGCATCTTTCCATTTTGCCTACATAACATTTTTGGCATAGACAGCAATGTGCTAAATAAACAACATGGGTTGTATCACAATTGGCTGAGACTTCAAAACTCTATTTATTATGTTGATCTGGATGAAAAAAGCTACATGTATTACCAATATATTTGCAAGCTATGTATTTTCCACCGAGTTTAGCTAAATAAAGACTTTCCTTGGTCGAAGTCTCTTTTGAATAGCACAACTGCCTCTTTACAGACTTCATGTTTTAAAATAAAAATGTTGGTTCATTATATATCAACTTCCCTATCTCAACATCAGTGGTCAACAGAGGCCAATATTTCTTAATGTTCTGTGTATAGTTATTAACATTTTCAGAATAATGCAGTGATACTCTCAGTTTCCTAGCTGGGAATGCAGCAGTGGTATGGCAGTAGCATTGTTACCTCACAGCAAGAGATTCTCCCGTTCGATTTTCGGCTGGGCTTGGGAGTGCCTTCTGTGTGGAATCTGCATGTCCTCCCTGCAGTTGGGTAGCATTCGAAAGACATGCGTGCGTAAATGGGCATGCCTTCGTTGAAGGTTGGGCGTCGAGCTGGCACCTCAGTGTTTCATAAAAATCTACTGCCAATCATTAGCGGACTGGAGTTCTGCTGTGGCGACCCCCTTATCAGGAAAAGCCGCAAGACAAACAACAACAACTCTCAATTTCCTAGCTGACTTAATTTTCATTCTGTCATTATTACTTTTATAAGTTTTAGAAAAATGAGGCTTAGCACTGCTATCTCTTAATTCAGTGATCTCACTTATGGCCTTATTGACCTCTGGTTCACTATAGCCTCTTTCTGCAAATGATTCAGGTAGCCTCATAGTGTAACTATTAAAATCTAATTCTTCCAGATTCAATCTAGAGGCTCTAAATTAATGATTTCTTGACACATTTTTAAATATATGGGGCGGATGCATACTGCTGCGCTGCAGCAGATGATTGCAGTGGCAGGGTTTCTTAAAAATCTTGGTACTAATTCTACCTTCATTATTAACACAAACAGTGACATCTAAAAGGTTCACACTTTTGTCAGAGCAAACTAAAGAGAACCTTAAAAACACAGTGCTGGCATTGATATGCTCCTCAAATGCTAGGAGCTCAGAACGGGGTCCTTTCCATAGGAGAAACAAACCATCTACAAACCTATGGTAGAAAAGAATGGACTTATTAAAAGGACCTGTAATGATATTCTCATGTTCCCATACTGCTAGAACACTATTGGCGTAACTAGTGGCACACAACGTGCCCATAGCTTTGCCATTTTTCTGCCAATAAAACATCTTATTAAACACAAACACATTATCTAAAATAATTCTCAAAAGAAAAGAAAGGTAATATCGAAATCCAAAAGCCATGCATGCAGGGAAAGAATTCCCTTGGCCGTTATGCAGATCTTGTCTTTTTTGTCCAATGTAGAGCAATCTCAGAGTTGGTATATTTAGTTGGGGAGGGTACCTTGGAGGTGTGGGGGGGGTGAAGACCCCCATTTCATCTGGGTTTAAAAGTTTTATTTTTATTTTTATTTTTTTACAGTCAAGGGAATTGTTTCCTTGCATGAAAGCAGCTGTTTGCGGTTTTTGGATTTCGATATTACCAGTTCAATGTTTAGGTATTTGAAAACCTAAACATTCAATCTGGTAATATAGACCCTATACATATATATATATATATATATATATAAATATATATATATATATATATATATATATATATATATTTATATATATATATATATATATATATATATATATATATATATATATATATATATAGATATATATATATATATATATATATATAAAATACACTGCAGAAGTTTATTTTGGTACAATTCAAAGAAAAAACAATTGGATAAAGATTTGGTAGACATACAGGAGCAAATAGACAGCTTAAAACTCAATACCCAAAATAAAAATATTGATTAGTTAAAACAGATAAATGATTTGAAAAGTAAATATTTTGAAATTTTTAAACCACAAAACAAAGATTAATTTGGAGAGAATAAAAATCATTAATCATTCAGTTAATCCAAAGTATATGTATAAAAAGTACAGTTTTGTACCTACCATAAATGTAGATGTTCGAGTGCTAATACAGCTGCAGTCATAACAGATGGGTTCTCCTGCCGTCAGGCGGGTCCTCGGTCGGCCGAATTCCAAAGTCTAGGTCCGGCGTCGGTTGTCGTCGCTTCTTCCCTGACGTCAGTGCGACAGGGGTATAAAAGAACCAGCCGACGCCATTTTCTTCAGTTTTTCTTGCCCCAGATGTCAGGTGCCCCCAGAAGGAAGGCAATACATAAAATAATGTAATAATGCAATGCAATATAATCAAAAAACAGTAGTTGCAAGCAAATACACCATAAAAGAATACCCTAGAGGGGAAGGAGGGAGGGAAACCTGGACTGCAGCTGTATTTGCACTCGAACATCTACATTTATGGTAGGTACAAAACTGTACTATGTTCATCGTGCATACAGCTGCAGTCATAACAGATGGGTAGAATCCCAAAGCTAAGAAAGGGGTGGTAGGCACTAGGTGGAACTAGGAGGAGCCAAAATGCCCTGCAAGACTGCAGTGGCAAAGCCTGCTCTAGATTTGGAGTATAAAGGTAGATGGTAGTGCTTAGAGAAGGTATGCACAGAACTCCAAGTGGCTGCTTCCAAAATATCCTTGGTAGGTACTCCTCTGAGGAAGGCTGCAGAGGTGGCTGTGGCCCTGGTGGAATGGGTTCTAATGCCTGTAGGTACAGTTTTGCCATGAAAAGAATAACAAAAGCGTATGCAGTGGGCTATCCATTTTGAGATTGTCTGTTTGGAAATTGGCTTTCCTAGAACTCCTACCGCATAGGCCACAAAGAGCTGTTCTGATTTTCTGAAAGGCTTTGTTCTGTCCAAATAATAGCGCAGTTGCCTGTGGATGTCCAAGGAATGTAGTAATCTCTCCCCTTTGTTTTGAGAATTAGGATAAAAAGTAGGTAAATGTATGGCCTGATTTAAAGCTACTCTGGATACCACTTTAGGCATAAAGGACGGGTTGGTTCGTAAGGAAACTCTGTCCTGATGGAAGATGATAAAAGGCTGGACAGCCATGAGAGCCTGTAGTTCTGAAACTCTACGAGCTGAAGTGATAGCCAGAAGGAACGCTGTTTTCCAGGACAAATATTGCAAATCTGATGAGGCAGCTGGCTCAAAAGGAGGCAAGGTCAGTTTTTCCAGAATGAAATTAAGACCCCAAGCAGGTATTGGTTGTTTCCTTGGAGGTCTTAAATTCTTAGCCCCTCTGAGGAACTGTCTTAATAGAGAGTGAGAGAATAAAGGTGGATCAGTGTTGTATTCTGCAGAAATGGCTGAGGCATGGATTTTGATGGAGGAGAACGAAAGTCCACTGCTTAGCAGTTCAGCCAAATATTGTAGTATTTGAGGTAAATTCAGGTTCTGGCCCTTTTTCTCATTCCAGACACAAAAACGTTTCCATTTGGCGGAGTAAGCTTTTCTAGTTGATGGCCTTCTGGCCTCCAAAATGACATCCTGCACCTCCTTGGAAAGTAGGGCCTGCTGTGATGCTAAGGAATCTTCCATGCGGCTAGATTGAGTGTTTTTAGCTGACTGTGAAGAGTTTTGAAGCTGTGCTGAGTCAGAAGAAGAGGCATTAGAGGCAGGGTCCATGGTGGGGAATGCATCAGGCTCCTCAGGAGTGGGTACCAGTGTTGCCTTGGCCAGTCCGGAGCAATGAGGATCATCTTTGGTCTGTCTGCTCTGGTCTTCAATAGGACTTTGGGCAGCAGAGGAAGAGGCGGGAAGGCATAAACTGTCATTGATGTCCAACTGAAAGAGAGAGCGTCCACTCTCCAGGCCTTTGGATGGAAGATCCTTGAGCAGAATTTTGTCAATTGATGATTTTTGTGGGAGGCAAAGAGATCTATGTCTGGCCTTCCCCATTCTTGGATTATTTCTGTAAAAACTTTTGGATGCAACTTCCAATCGTGTGGATCTGTCATATTCCTGCTTAGGTTGTCTGCCAGCGTGTTTTCCTTGCCTGGCAAGTACTGTGCTTGTAGTACCATTTGTAAGTCCATGGCCCTGTTCCAAAGTGACATGGCCAGTCTGCATAGGGGGTAAGAATGTGTTCCTCCCTGCTTGTTTATGTACCACATAACTGTGGTGTTGTCCGTTCTTATCAATAGTTGACCTGGTTGTAGAAGGTCCTTGAAAGCTATAATAGCATTTATTACTGCTAGCATTTCTTTTTGATTGATGTGAAGGTGCTTTTCTTTTTGGGACCATTTTCCCTGAATGCACCGGTCTGTCATGTGCGCCCCCCAGGCGTAGTCCGAGGCGTCTGTTGTGATGACTTGATTTGCTTGAGGCTTGCTGAATGGAAGACCTGTGTTTGTTTGACATGCTTGAGCCCACCACAGAAATTCCTTTTGCAGACATGGAATTAGTGGTATTATTGTTTCCAAACTGTGGCTGTGTTGAGACCATATGTTTCTTAGGTACCATTGTAGTTTTCTCATATGCAGCTTTGCACATGGGATTAGTAAGATGCAAGATGCCATGAATCCCAGAGCCTGCAGGATTTTCCTTGCAGTCAGCCTGGTGCAATTTGCCAGTGTTCTGAAATATTGAATTAGTTGCCCCTGCTTCTCTGGCATGAGGTAGGCCATCTGGGTGTTTGTGTCCAAATTGGCACCCAGGAAAATTATCTTCCGAGAGGGTATTAGCCTTGATTTCTCTTTGTTGACTGTGTATCCAAGAGAGTTTAATAACATTATTACATAAGCCAGATGTTTCAGAAGAATGTGCTTGCTGTCCGCTTGGATCAGGCAGTCGTCCAAATAAGGGTATATTTGTATCCCTTGAAGTCTGCAGTAGGCAATTACTGATGCCAGGCATTTCGTGAATACTCTGGGCGCAGTAGATAAGCCAAAGGGCAATGCAGAGAATTGATAATGGGTTGAACCTGCAAGAAATCTGAGGTATCTTCTGCAATTTTGTCTGATTGGGACATGCAGGTATGCCTCCTTGAGGTCCAATGTTACCAGCCAAGACTCCTTGCCCAACATGGGAAGAAGTTGCTGTAGAGTGAGCATCTTGAATTTTGGTATGAGTAGGAATGTGTTTAGGATGGAAAGATCCAAAATAGGTCTCCAATCTTTTCCCTTCCTTGGCACCAGAAATAGCCTGGAATAAAAACCTTGACCTTGTTCGTGTGTAGGTACCTCTTGAATAGCTTTCATGTTTATAAGATCTGAAATTTGCTTTTGTGCCTCTGCCCTTTGATTGTGTGGCAGGTTTGGCATGCCTCTCATTTTTGGAAGGGTATGAAAATGGAATTTGTAGCCTCTGTTTATAATGTCCAGGATCCATTTGTCCTTTGTGACAACATGCCAATTTTTGAAAATCATGCCAGCTTTCCTCCTAAGGGGCTGCCATTTGAGACCTGGTTGGCATGCAAAGGGGAAAGTCATTGGGTTTGCTTTCTGAAAGATTGCGAGTTGTCCTCACCACCTCTTTGTGTAGGAGCTTGCCATTGTCTGCCTCTGTACGATCCTTGTGATTGTCCTCTGCCCCTCGGGCGCCTGTATCTGCCTCTTTGGGGTCTGTCTGTGGCAGGAAAGGACCAGTTTTTGGAAGGCCAATTTCTACTAAAACATGGGGGTTGAACCTGTAGAAATTCTTTCACAGTTTGCATTGATTTAGCCTTTTCCTCCATTTTCCGTAATACTTCCTCAGCATTTGCTCCAAATAGTACATCCTTTTGAAGAGGGGCGTCTAGTAATTTAGCTTTGACATGATCAGGCAAGGCTTGTTCCTTGAGCCAGGCATGCCTAAGTATGACTGAGCCTGTAACAGCAGCTCTACATGAGGCCTCTAGAGCATCAAAACCACATTGTAAGTATGTTTACCCACTTGTTCTGCACTATGCATCAAATCCTGCAACTCCTTCAAGTCTGGTTGTTCAGGTTGTGACATTTTACTTTTCAATTGAGATAACAGAAACTGTTGGTATTTTAGCATATGAAACTGACAGTTTAAGGCCCTCATGGATAAGGTAGCCGAGGTATATACCTTTTTTCCCTACCTTTCTAAGGATCTGGAATCTCTCTCAGAAGCAATGAATTTTTGGCAATGGAGGCCTTAACTCCCTTGGGCCCCTGTGAAATGGTTTCTAGGTCAGCAGCATGGCTTTTGTATAGAAATTGGTGTGAGTCAGGAACCCTGTAGTACCTGTCAGGCTTAACTGGAGCTGGAGGTAGAGAGTCCGGGTTAAGGCAGGCCTCCGAGTAAACATCATCTAGGATGTCCAAGACAGGAGGTATAGCCAGAGGCCTGTGCTGGGGTAACAAAATAAATTCCCTGAGCCTTTTCTTGGAATCTGAATAATCCTGGCCTTCCCAGTGGAAGTGTTCCCTTAAGGTATGCAAAGTTTCCCCAAATGAGTAATCCTAAGGGAGAGATACAGAAGGAATAGACTCCTCTGCATCAGAGTCTTCAAAAGGGGAGTAAGACTGTTCCTAATCATCAGAGTGTTCTGAAATAATGCAGCCCTGATCAGAGGAGGGGGAATCTTCCTCCACTCTTGGCCTTTTGTCCGGAGGAGGCTGAGAACCTCTGATTAGAGTAATTAAATCCTCAGCCATTTTAAGCATCTGTTTCTTAGGCATGGGGCCTGGAGATGGGCCCTGTGTAGCTGGTCTCTTAGGGTGCATGGTTGCTTTAGACTTGGTGAAAGCCTTGATGGAGAAAGAAGAGGAAGGTCTGAAGACACCTTGAGTGGAGGTGGACCTGTCCACATTCTGTGTTTCAACGCCAAGAGTGGTTTCGGTATCTGTAGTCGGGGTGTGGGCCGAGGAGCCTGCGACCTCGGGTACAGGAGACACTGCCAAAGATGTGTCGTCGGTAATCAGGGGCTGCGTAGGCACCTCGCTGAGAACCGGACCACGTGTAGTCGGCTTTGGCGTGGTGTGGGTAGAGGCCGCGAACCTCGAGTGTCGGTCCTTGTCTTTGCGTTTTTTAGACAAAACCGGAGTCGGAGTATCCGACGACATAGTATAGTTAAATGCTTTCCCAAAAAAATGCTGGACAAACTCCGCCCGACGCTTAATAGTGCGTTTGTTGAATGTAGCACAAAAGCGACAGACCGAGATGTCATGGTCTGGGCCTAAGCAAGGAATACAGAGGGAATGGAAATCCTTATGTGGTATTTGCTTCCCACAAGAAATACAATTATTAACTTTGTCTAACATCGGTCTGAGGCAAGAAAAGTTTCCCCAACGGGGTACTTAGCTTTTAAGAAGACTTCGGTTTCCAAATTTTCGTAATCTCAGGAGCTGGCTGACCGGCACTTGTGAACTGCTTCTGCTTCGGGCACCGCGCGGCAAGAAAGACTGAAGAAAATGGCGTCGGCTGGTTCTTTTATACCCCTGTCGCACTGACGTCAGGGAAGAAGCGACGACAACCGACGCCGGACCTAGACTTTGGAATTCGGCCGACCGAGGACCCGCCTGACGGCAGGAGAACCCATCTGTTATGACTGCAGCTGTATGCACGATGAACATCAGCCATGAGAATTAAAATATACAATACAACTAATCATATTAAAGAAATATATTCACCTTCTAAAAATAAGAAAGTTTCGGACCTAGTAGATATTTTAAAAGAATTTAGAGTTTATTTCACTAAATTAAATGAAAACAATATGTTAATAGACTCTCAAGAAAAAAAAATTCATTAAGAAATGTACTAAAAAAATTAAATATGGATCAAACTAACCTAAATGATACACCTATTTCAATATCTGAACTTAAAACGCACATTAAAAAGTTAAAAATAAATAAAGCTCCTGGCAATGATAGAATTATCCCTGAAATTTATAAATTAATGTCAAAAGACCCTTTACATATATTACTTAATGTCTTCAACATGGTTAAGAACTTAGAACGAGTTCCTTCCTCTTGGAGATATTCTATTACTGCAATATTAAAAACAGATAAAGACCCAATAAAATGTTCATCATATAGACCAATTTCTTTGCTAAATATTGATTATAAATTATTTATGTCTATACATATAGACAGATTATAACAATTTCTTCCTCTTGTAATTCATAACAATCAAACACGTGTTATTGTAAATAGGAATGCATATGATAATATTAAAAGAATAATGTCCTTGATCAACCTTGCTAATAAAACAACAGAAAATTGAACAGTAGTAAATCTTGATATTAATTGTGCTTTTGATTCAGTAAATTGGCAGTATTTTTCACTAGTACTAGAAGAAAGTCATTTTTCTCATAAATTTATTCAGCTCATTAACCTTTTGTATACTAACTCCCAAGCATATATTAAAATCGGACCATTTAATTCATAACCAATAAAAATTACTAGCGGTACTAAACAAGGGTGCCCTCTTTTGCCTTTATTGTTTACATTAGTTATTGAGCCATTTGCTAATTTTATAAGATTACACCCGGACATTAAAGGTGTTTCTGGGATTAAAGATCTAATAGTTAAAGTCCAGTTATTTGCTGGTGATATTTTATTGACTCTGAATGATTATAATAAATCTCTTGCATCTCTTTTTACTCTAATGGAAGATTTTCAAAGAAAATCTGGATTTACTTTCAATAAAAATAAAATACTACCCATAAGTTATGAGAAAAGGACATGTGAGAAGACTTTAATAAATCTGGAGTTCAAGGAGGGCAGTTAAAATATTTAGATATAATTATTTCAGAAAATATTAAAAACATAATAGATATCAATTATGAAAGTCTGTTAACTATAGAAAATCTTATAAATAATAGGAATAAAAACTTCTTTACTATAGATGAGAGGTTATCTATAATTAAAATGACTATTCTCCCAAAAATTGTATTCATGGTACAATCATTATCTTTACCTCCCTCTAAAATCATTTTAAAGAAGTTCAATACTTTAATTTTAAAATTTCTGTGGTTTCCCAATAAACATAGAATAGCACTAAATCACATTAGAGATTGGTCGAATGGTGGTATTGGGTTACCTGACTTAGAAATATACTCTATTGCTTCTATCATCAAAACAATAATTTTATGGTCAAACTCCTACTACACTGCTAAATGAAAAGACATTTTTGGAAATTACTTAACTCAATTTTCTTAGGACTTCCAAATCGATGCTTTTCTCCAAATGATGCTTTGTATTGGCTATTAACAGAGCATTTATAAATAATCTCAATTTTAAAGTTAACTCAGGTATTATTAATTCGACAAGTGATAAGGAATTAGAAAAGTGATAATACCCCCTCCTTCAATGAATTTTGAAACATTGCCTTCGAAGTGAGTCATTTGGAGATTATTACATTAAGAACAAGAAGCAAAAGAATCACTTCCTTATATAATGCATGGAAACGACTAAGTGATCTCTTAAACAAACAATGGCTGTTTTAGAAAAAATCAAAATTGTATATTTGTACTTATTTGTGTATTTCTAGACATCCCTTGTAAATAGTTGTCTTATTAGATGTTTTGGTAGTTAATACCTAATTTAAGTTCTAATTTTGTGTTACTTTATTAATGAAAAGATATTATTGTTAAGTTTGTTGTTAAAATTCTAATAGAAATATTTGAGAAAAAAAAGCTTCACCTCTAAAATTTGCTTTGGAGATTAAACAGAGAAAAGCAGCCCATTGGTAGTTTAAGGTCCTTCAAATCTCATACCCACAACATCGCAAATTATCGCAAATGCTAAACTCATATTCCACTATAATCCTTCACTCCTGAATGCACAGAAAGTTCAAAACAAAGCTATCACATACCAGACACAGCTAAAATCTAACATAAAAAAGGAAACTACCAAACAAAAACAATGAAAGATTTCCCAGGTAACATCCAACTGCATGCATATTTAGGTACACTGCCACAACATAGGGACATAACACCCCAGAAAGGGACAACACAAGATGCAGTTTAAATAATTATTGTTGACTAGGCCAAGACAACCATATACACTAAGTATAAGACGCAGCAAGAAATAAAATTATCTGTGAAAAGCACTGCTATGTTGATCAAATGACAGTAGTTAGTGCACTATAATTAACTTTTTTGTTATGTTGGCAAGAAACATTAGAAAGACACAAGCTTCATGAATTATATTATTACTTAAGGGAATGAAATGCTGAACATCAGGTGGAAATAAACCTTTAAAAAATGTTTAATAAAAGTCATTTGGAAGTTGATGCTTTGAGAGCTTTGGTAATATTCACAGTAGTAGGATCAGTTTTTGTTTCTTCTTTTTTACATCAGTCTAGGAATTCTTTTCCAATGATCTTCCCAGGGATGAAAAAGATCAGTCCATAACTTCCAGGATAGATATTATGTTATTGTTTTTGAAGAAAGAAAAAGCTTCCTCTGTGTTATTAAAAGTTCTGTTTCATTAGACAGATGAGTTCTTATTTTAACTGGATAAATGATTGTGTTTTAATATTATTTTGTTTAAAGAACTTGACAAAGGGCCAGCTTTTTTCCTCATGTCCATGACCTCAAAGGAATAATCATTATCAAATCTGACTGGATACTGGATAAACGTCAGAGAGGCTTTCCTCCAGTCAGTTTAAGCACTGGTTCTTTGTCTATGTAAGAAAGAAATTTTATTACAATAGATCTTGGTGGAGACAAAGATGTTAAAACTGCTGGTTTACCTGTTGCTCTGTGGGCCCTTTCAGTACCATAGGAAAAGCCTTCCTGTAAGATATTTTGGAGCCTTCCACAAAAAAAAAAAAAAAAAACAGTATAAATGTTCACTGGAAGCTGAACAGCAAGGGGAGGAACAGGAAACTGTGGAAACTCTGACCCAGTCATTGCTGAAGAGTGATAGGCCAGTAAGTTCCCATCTGACAGAGCAATGGATAGCACAGGATAAAATTGAAGAGAATGTGCCACATGAAGATGCTATAGAACTTTCTACAGAATGCCTGCAGGAAATGGAAAACAAAAAATGTGACCTCAGTTTAGAAGAAAATGAGCTAAGATAAGAGTTGCTTGGTTTAAAAAAAATAAACCACAGAAGGTCAATAAAAAGTAAGAAGTTTGATAAAACAAATGAATACAGTAATTAGGACTGTCCATAGAGATCCATGTGATATAACAGAAGTAAACAGGATATATTACTGTGCAGCTAAATTAATAACTGATAAAGTTTTACCACAAGAACACAGGGTTGTGAGGGAGAGAAAGGGGAGAAGTCAGATACCATCATGGAAGTATTGAATAGAGAAACTTATAAAGCAATTAAGACAAGAAGTGTCACTGTCAGAAGAGTATAGAAGAGGGAACAGGTCAACAATAGTACTTAGAAAGATAGACGTGATAAAAGTGATGTGCAGTGTTAGAACAAATCAGGATCTATCATGCACTATTGCAAATAACAAACTAAAAATCTCAGCATAGGTGGAAAAACGTAGAAGATACAGAGATAAATGTAAAGGAAAAATATAAAATAAGCAATTTATTGATGACCCAAAAATGTTTTATAGAGAATTGGGGAACAAGGTAAAAGGAATTGAAAGGCCACCAAAAAAAGAAGAAAAAGATATATTTTGGAGTAGTATTTATGAAGATCCTGTTGAACATAACAAAGATGCCAGAGAGATTGAAACAAAGTTAAGAAAACCTTCTAATTGTACAACCCCTGGCCCAGATGCAGTACCTAACTTCTGGTTAAAAGTATTAACATCTTTGCATGAAGATTTAACCATCAGTAAGAACTATTTATATGCACACCCCAAACAGATACCAACCTGGCTAACAACAGGAAAAACAATGCTCCTACTAAGAGTGAACCTGCAAGCTATCTTAAAAATTATAGACCAATAACTTGCCTTCTGACGACATATAAACTATACATTGGAACTGATACTAATACAGTTTATAGTCATTTAAAACTCAATTATGGCAATAGAACAAAAAGGCAATAAAAGAAAGTCATATGAACAAAGGATCATTTGTTGTTAAGGGTGACTCTGTCACCGCTGTTATTCTGTCTTGCCCTTAACCCATCAAGCTATCTAATTAGCAGCTTAGGCATGGCTATAATTTGACTCCTAGAAAACAGCAAAGTGTAAAGACTTCTCATCTTCTCTTTGCCAGTGACTTAAAACTGTATAGCTCATCAGGTGAGGAACTGAAAGCACAACTGCAAGATGTCAAAACTTTTTCAGATGATATAAGAATGTCATTTGGTCTTGTTAAATGTGCAAAAGCAACCTTTAAAGCAGGACAACTTTAGCATCAAGAAAACATCAGTTTGGGACAAGAATGTGATATAAAAAAACTTGAGCAAGAGGGAGTGTATAAATAATTGGGAATTAATGAAGGATCAATAATAAAACATGAAGAAATGCGAATAAAACTTAGAAAAGGAATACTTTAGAAGACTTAAGTTAATCCTGAAAACAGTGTTGACATCTAGGAACAAAATTCAAGCTATAAACCAATTTGCTCTTCTTGCCCTAACTTACGGTTTTGGAGTGATTGACTGGCCCCAAAACATGTTGGATAGATTAAACAGAAAAACAAGAAGGATGCTTCATGCTCACCAAATGATTTATAAAAATCAGTGCATACAAAGACTATATATTCCACGTTCCGAAGGAGGGATGGGTCTCCTTGAAATTGATTACATCTATAGATCTGCAATCATGGGACTGCACACATATCTGCTGACCTCACAACACCCAAACATAGTGAAAGTTTTGAAACATAAGGAGAATAAATCTAAGATGACTTCTCTGCTTAATCTAGCAGAAGCATACTGGCGTCAAGCAGGAATGGAAATCAAACCAGAAGTAGATAAAAATCAGGCAGCAACTGAATGTTCAAAAAAAAACAAAATAAAGAAAGAATATAAGGTGAAGGATCAGATGAGAAGGCAAGAAATGTGGAAAATGCACAAATATAGTTGCAAGTATACAAAATTTCTGGAAAAACTTCATGTTGATCAGGATCAAATGCAGGAATGGTTAAGGAGAGGCAAATTCAAACCAAGAGATAAAAGGTTAATATTGTGTCCCAAGATAGTGGGCTATGTACACCTTGGTTTACAAAGTCCATTGAACATGTGAGAGAAATAGACAAATGTAGGTTTTGTAAAAACAGAAACGGAAACAGTTAAACACGTTGTTGCTGGTTTTGACATACTAATGGCAGAAGGACAATATACTGAAAGGCATAATACTGTGGCAAGACTGTTGCACTGGAGATTGTGAAAACATCATGGTATTGAAGTGGCTGAAAAACACTGGAAACATGAGGCACAAAGCATCATAGAAAATGATGATGCCTACATCACATGGGATCACCCATTACCACCAGTTCAAAAGACAGATGCTACAAAACTGGATATAGTGGTCCATGAAAAGAAGACAAAAGTAGAATTGATCATTGAAATTGCCACACCCTTTGACTAGAATGTTTTGAGTACAGAAAGACACAAAGTCATAAAATGTCAGGATTTGCAGGCAGAAATGAAAGCAATGTTAAAGAAATATACCTAGACAATTCCAATAGTAGTAAGAGCAATGGGTCTTGTATTTAGATATGATACCAATACATGTAACCCCATATGAACTGCAGAAGGACTCATTACTGGACACATTGCAGGTGCTACGAAGAGCACTTATGGCAGGCATCAAAAGACTGAAACATCACTAATTTCATGAATTTTAATCATACTTAGATTAAGGAATGGGGTCCATTCCCATCATGGTATTAGAAACCCAAAGTACTTTGAGAAATTAAAAGAGGTAAGTCCAGAATCTCAGGAATACAATAATTTAAAAAGATAATTCTATCTCCCCCTTCAGCTTTCTCTGGATGTGGAAAAATTCTGATATTACACTTGCCTTCCCTGTTCTCCAGGTCATCAATCTTATTTAGGAGCCGGGTGTTCTGTTTGAGGAGAAATTTAGTGTGAGATTCCTCTTCTTTCAATCCTCCAGCTAATGTTATTCAGTGAGGTTTCTGTGTCAGATATTTTGCTTTGATGTTGCTGAAGTAAAGAGATCAGTGTGTTTAAGCCAATTTTCCCTGAGAGTTTCTATATTTTCTTGAAAAATCATCCATTTTCAAAGGCAGTTATTAAAGGATAGATGTTACTGACTGTAAAACGTTCTTCAAGGATATGTCAGTGTGAAAATGTTTAGAGCTGCTCATTTTCATTTAATGTAATAGTCTGTAGTTGATTTTGGTAGGAAATTTGTATAATTCTACCAAGTATGATAGGAATGAAGTCTAGACTATTATTAATATATGTAATGTAAAATTACTGTATATAAGTAAAGAATTTCCTGCAATTAAGAATAATTCTGCAGAGCTCTAAATTCTTGCTGTCTTCAGTTGGCCATCTTGGCTCTGCCCCCTCGCATCTGTTTTCTAACAGTTGGTAATGGGTGATCCCATGTTATATAAACTTCATCACTTTCTATAATGCTTTGTGGATCATGTTTCCAATGCTTCTCAGCTACTTCCATAGTGTAATGTTTGCATAAGCCCCAATACAACAGTCTTGCCACATTATTATGCATTTCAGTATACAGGCACTAAAATGTTAGTGTATCACACCTAGCAACAAGAAGAGCAACTGTTTCCATTTCTGTTTTACAAAACCTGCATTTGTCTGTTTCTCCAAAAACGGTCAACGGACTTTGTAAACCTACATGTACATAGTCCACTATCCTGGGTCACCAATATTAACCTTTCTTCTTTTGGTTTAAATTCCCCTCTCCTTAACCATTCCTGCATCAGATCCTGATTAACATGAGGCTGTTCCAGGAGGTTTCTGTACTTTCAAGTATATTTATGCTTTTTCCACATTTATTGCCTTTTCATCTGATCCTTCACCTTATATTCTTTCTTTTTTTTTTTTTTTGGCAGATTTTATCTACTTCTGGTTTGATTTCCATTCCCACTTGACACCAATATGCTTCTGCTAAACTAAGCAGGGTAGCCATCTTAGACCTGTTCTCCTCGTGTTTTAAAACTTTCACTATGTTTGTATCTTATGAGGTAAACAGATATGTATGCAGTGCTATGATTGCATCAATTTCAAGGAAGCCCATACCTCCTTCACATCAGGGAATATATAATCGGGTCTATATTTGTTCACCTAAATGGTATTCCGGTGAACAACTATTCAGCAACCCATAATCAGCAAAAATTGCATCAGCAATTCACTGAATTTACTAAGGGCAACTAAATAGTTGCCCGAAGCACAATGGACCAACTTTTAGTTGACTTAAACCCACCCAAGTGGGGGCTTCACCTCCTCAACTATATATACTAACTCCAAGATGGCACTACAGTGGAGAAAAGGGCACAGTCCTGTACTTGTCTGTTGTGCTTCAGGCAACTATTTCATTGCCCTTAGTGAATTCAGCAAATCACTGATTACGGGTCGCTGAATAGGTGTTCATTGGAATACCATTTCGGTGACCTAATATAGACCCATATAATCTTGGTATACACTCATTTTCGTAAATCATCTGATAAGCATCAAACATTTTTCTTGTTTTACTGTCCAACTGATCCAATACCATTTGGGGCCAGTCAGTCACCCCAAAACTGTAAGTAAGACTGTTTTCAGTGTTGATTTTAGTCTTCTAAAATATTCCTTACTAAGATTTATTCTCATTTGTTCATGTTTTATTGCGGATCCTTCATTAACTCCCAAATATTTATACACTCCCTTTTACTCAAGTTATAGTCTGTAATATAAGACTACCAATATTATTTTAGATGAAATCACTGTCAAAACATTGTCCTACATTTCTTTAACTATGGTTCTAGTATTTGAGTCTGTCTGCATTATACATTTTATTGGACCAATTTTATTCAAAAAAGAAAATTAATTAAAGGGGATTTCTGATAATCAGCAAAGTGGCTTAGTGGTTAAATTTCCACCTCTCAGCATATGGGCTTAAATATTGGCCACTAATGTCTGTGTGGGGTTTCTCCAGGCCAAAGTTTTAGCTAGCTATTCTAGTGCCCCTTGATGTCCCCCATACTGATAATGCACTAAAGACTGATAGGCATCTGCTGACTTCACAACCTAAAAATTTGTGCCCGGTGTGGATGCTCCCTTTGTCCCACCCTAGCTAACTAGCAATAAATAGTTCAGGTTATTTCTGTGCCACAATGGCATTAAGCAAAACCAAATAAATGATATTTTGGAGCTCCTCATATGTCTGCAAAATATGGAATTCTCTTCCTTTAACCATCAAGTAGATAAGCGGCCGTAGCAGTTTTAAAACACAGCTTAAATAGCATCTAATGGACTTTTGGCTATCTCCTACCTCACACCTGTGTGATGACCTACATCTCTCAGCTACACTGTTCTGTCTCCTTCTACTGTACAACTTTCAGCTTCTCCACTCTCTTGTACCTTCCTTGTCTTTCTATTCCACTGTCTACTTTCCTACATCAACCTCCTCATTTCACAATCTCTTTATCTACTGCTTCGTGTAAATATCCCCCATCTATTTAAATCTGCTGTATTATTCTTTACTTCTTAACTCAAAGTTCTAGTTTGGTCTGCTACTGTCGCTGTAATTATGAAAATCTATTGTTTTCATTAATGTACAGAACTAATGAAACAAAGTTATTTTTCCTTTTCTTCTGTACAAATTTTGATACCTGTATCACTAGGAAAGTAAATATGTATAACTTTGTATTATATCATATCTGTATAACTGATTAATCCTTATTTTGTGCTATCTATTCTTTCTCTGTAAAGTGATGGAGTATTTCTCCATGGGCCCATACTGATAAAGGGTCACTTCTGGTGCCCAGTCAGAGAATCCTAATAAAATGCTAATAAATAAATTAACAAACAAATATGCTCAATTTGCAATAGGCACATTGATTGATTTCAAAATCTGCATGCATAGTTTTGAATAGTAATAACTGTTTATTGTAAAACATTGGTGAAAAGGTGCTATTTAGCCCCTGTCAAGGGTCGTTCCATTTGTAGAATAACTGCAGCTGTTACCCTGGTGATGTTATCATAATATTGAAGTGTTGCTACTGTTCAGCCACTGTTGGGTGAGTCTTTTTTAAACAATAACTCTAACTAACTCTACAGCTGTTATCAAACTTATGTTATTATCATAATGTTGGTGTAATGCTTTTGTTTATCTACTGGTGGGTGCGGTTTTATTCACACAACAGCTATACTGCTGTTAATACAATGATGTCTTAACATTCGGTACTGCTGTTACTACAATGATGTCTTAACATTCGGTACTGCTGTTACTACAATGATGTCTTAACATTCGATACTGCTGTTACTACAATGATGTGTTAACATTCGGTATTGCTGTTACTACAATGATGTCTTAACATTCGATACTGCTGTTGCTCTATCACTGCTGGGTGTAGCTGTATTCACAGTGTAACACTAGAACTGTTATTAGGGTGCTGCTATTATCATAAACGTGACGTACTGCTGGTCTTCAGCCATTGTTGGGTGTGATTTTATTTATAGAAAAACTCTGAAGTTGTTACCTGGGTAATATGCCATAATATTGATGTACTGCAGCTACTGTTAACCCACTGTCAGCAGTGATTCTATTCATGGCACACCTCTTCAGCTGTTACAAGGGTGCTGTATTTAGTATAAATAAAGAAGTTATGTACCTACCATAACGTTCCATGTTAGTTGTCTTCTTCTCGCCTTCTTTCTTCCTGGTTGGGTTCGGAGCCAATCCTCAGCTCTGACTCGGCCATCATCAAAAGCTCGAGAGCTGCTTACTGGCTCGAGGCCACCCCCTATCCCATGATGCCTGGCTAGATACCTAGATCTCGTTTGGTAAGTCTAACTGCCAACATAAAAAAGAAAGAATCCTATCCTATAATATATAAAGCCTACCAGTGAGGCTACTAGGCAGAGAGGAACAGCCAGAGAAGACTCAGCCAGTGAAAAACCATAAAGAACTCTTCTCGGTCCACTAGGATAGGGGGATGGAGGGTGGGACGCAAGAAAGAAGGCGAGAAGAAGACAACTAACATGGAACGTTATGGTAGGTACATAACTTCTTTATGTTAAGTTGTCTATCTCACCTTCATTCTTGCTGGTTGGGACAGCATCCCTAGCACCTAAAATCCTGGGTGGCTCATCAGAACAAACTCTTCAGAACCGTGGAACTAAAATCAGCTCTGCTCCTGGAGACCACATCCACTTTATAATGTGAAATGAAAGTATGTGGGTTGGTCCACGTAGCAGCTTCACAAATAGATTCCATGGGCAACCTAGCCTGAAAGGCCACAGAAGTGGCTAAAGCTCTGGTGGAATGACCTTTTGGTTTGACAGGCAACTCTTTGTTCCTCAGTTGACAGATAAATGTGATAATCGTAGTCAACCACCTAGATAAGGTTATTTTTGAGACTGGAAGACCTTGCTTACCTTGAGCATAAGAGAGAAAAAGTTGGTCCGACTTCCTGATGTCCTTAGTTCTGTGTAAATAAAAGCATAGTTGCCTATGAACATCTAATTGATGCAATTTATATTCTGCCCTGTTGGAGTGGTTGGGAAAAAACACAGGAAGGTCTATGGACTGATTCAAGTTATTTTCTGAAGAAACCTTAGGAAGGAAGGAAGGGTTAGTCCTGAGAGTAACCCTGTCATTGTGGAACACTAGGTACGGAGGATGGATACAAAGAGCCTGAAGATCCAAAACTTTTCTGGCTGAAGTAATAGCTACCAGAAAGAGGGTTTTCCCAAGATAAAAACTTCAAAGAACAGGATGCTGCAGGTTCAAAGGGGGGCAAAATTAGAGAAGCTAAAATCAAATTTACATCCCACGGAGGAGGCGGATCTCTCACTGGGGGCCTGAGCAGAGTGGTCCCTTTGAGAAAGGCTTTACATAGCTTATGAGACATGATATTATTTTCCGACAGGCCAAAGTGAAAATTTGAAATTGCAGCTAACTGAATTCTAACTGTAGCGGAAGCGGAACTAGCAGGAAAGAGTTCCGCAAGAAATTCCAAAATATGGTGTACAGGGGCTGAAAAAGGGTCTATACTCTTGGCCTCTGCCCAGGAAGAAAAACATTTCCACTTACTAGTGTAAGTTTTTCTAGTCGTAGACTTGTGCGATGATAAGATAATTTCGCGCACAGAGGGGGAGATATCAGGAAGCCTGGCTAATGTCAGAAGTGGAGCAACCAAGCAGTGAGCTGGGGAGATTGCAGGGATTGATGCAGACCACCCGATTGATGGATCAGGAGGTCTGGAACTAGGTCCAGAGTCCAAGGCTGCTCGAGAAGATGATGATGCAGGAATGGGAACCATATCTGTCGAGGCCAGTAAGGAGCAATGACGATCATTTTGCAACCCAATGCGGTAGCTTTCTGTATTAGCTTTGGAATTAGGGGAAACGGAGGGAATGCATAAAGAAGTCCCTGAGGCCAATCGTGGACTAGAGCATCTTTGGGGGAATGTCTGGGAAGTGGAAGGAGAGAGAAGAAATCGCTGCACTTGCTGTTGAAGTGAGTGGCAAAAAGGTTGCAGCAAGGTTGACCCCATTTGCGGAAGATTTGGTCCGCAACTACCTGATTCAGAGACCAGTCGTGAGGCATGAGAATTGCTCTGCTGAGCCTGTCTGCTATGACGTTGGACCTCCCAGGGATGTGCGTTGCGATCAGAAACCGTTGGGAAGAGATCACCCACTGCCAGAGCCTGAGTGCCTCTCGACATAGGGGATAGGACCTGGTTCTGCCCTGCTTGTTGATGTACCATACTACCGACATATTGTCCATTTGAATTGCAATGGTCCCGGTAGGAAGAGAATCCTGAAGAGCTTGCAACGCTAGAAGCACGGCCCTCATCTCCAAGACATTTATATGCAGATGGTACTCGTGAGGTTGCCAGATGCCTTGGACTGTCCTGCCCTGATAATGCCCCCCCCCAACCGATCAGGGCGGCATCCGTGGTTACCATAGCAACTGGAGGTGGTGGGACAAAGGGTCTGCCTTGGGGAACTGATGTAGAGACCATCCACCATGCAAGGTGCTTTTTGCATGCTTCTGTGATCATAATCATGTGAGACATAGGAAGCTGCTGGAAGGACCATTGGGTGAAAAGAAGCCACTGGAGAATTCTCATGTGAAAACAAGCTAGAGGAACGAGTACGATCGCTGCTGCCATGAGACCTAGAGATTGGAAGATGAACCTGGCTTGAATTCTTTTGCATGCTAATAAAACCTGCACATGTTGGCGAATCACTAGTATTCTGTCTGGTGGAAGGCTCGCCAACATGTCTTTTGTATTTAAATTTAAGCCTATAAAGGTGATAGACTGACAGGGCGACAATGTAGATTTTTCTAAATTTATTGTGATACCTAGCCTGGAGCAAGTCTGGATAATGTAGTCTCTGGCTAGCAGAAGTTGATGCCTGGTGGAAGCAGTGAGGAGCCAGTCATCTAGATATGGAAACACCTGGAATCCTAACCGTCTGAGATGAGCGGTAACTACTGCCATACATTTGGTGAACACCCTGGGGGCTGTGGTGAGACCAAAGGGCAGAGCTCTGAACTGATAATGACTGGCTCCCAGCCGGAAGCGGAGGAATCTTCTGGAGTGTTTGTCCATTTTGATGTGGTAATACGTATCCTGAAGCTCTATAGAGCACATCCAATTGTCCTGACCCAGAAAGGGTAGAATGACTGTAGCATGACCATCCGAAACTTGGTTCTTCGAACAGACTTGTTTAGTCTGCTGAGATCCAGAATGGGTCTCCAGTCCCCTGTCTTTTTTGGTACCAAAAAGAACCTTGAGTAATTTCCGGATCCTAGCTGGTCTGCTGGGACTTCCTGGATGACTCTCTCTTAGCAGTTTTGAAATTTCTTGGACTGCTTGATCCCTTAGATTGGGTGGTACATCTGGGATGGACTTGTTTGACAGTAAGGGAGGGCACAGAAAGGGAATTTTGTAGCCTCCGGATATAAGGGACTGTACCCACTTGTCTCGAGTTATATCTTGCCAGGCTTTTGGGTACAGTGATAATCTTCCCCCGACTGCCTCCAGAGGTGGGCAGTCGGGCAACCCTTCAGGGATGCTGAAAAGGCTTGTCAGAGAAGGATTCTCTGCTGCCCTGGTTTTGCGGACCCCCTCTGCCATGGGGGTGGCGTCTGTTATTGTTCCCTCCTCTGCCTCTGGATGGGAACTCACCACGTGTATCTGGCAAGGCTCCCTGAGATTTCTGGAACCACATCTTTCCACTCTTCTGACCCTTGGGATAGGGTCTGGAAGGAGTGGAAAAACGGACTCCCATGGCAGAGAGAGTTTTGCCTTCCTGCTCACACCTGGTAAGGGTATCCTTCACCTGTGATCCAAAAATAGCGGATCCATCAAAGGGAGTATTGGTGAAAGATGCTCTGAAAGGTTCCGCAAAGTTACATAGCCGCATCCAAGCATGCCTCCTCAGGGCAATGCCTGTGCCTGCGGCTCTACTCGCACCATCGGCCGCATAAGATATGAGCCTCATGGAGGAGTTCACAACTGAATTTAGAGTCGCCAGCTGGGAAGCTATCTTAGCCTGGGCCCCTCAGCTGATGGATCTTAAAGGGTATCTCCAAGCTCTTTAAGGAGATCCCTCTGAAGACGGGTGAAGTGGCACAAATAATTCAGGGACCTCATGGAGAAGGTCACTGAAGTGAACATCCGCTTCCCATATCTGTCCATCGTCCTAGACTCCTTATTAGGAGGATGAACGGATGAAGAAGTTTCATCCAACTCCTTTTTTGTGGCCGCTGCTACCACCATGGCATCAATGGGGACGTCCTTAGTCAAGAATTGTTTGTCCTTTGGTGCCATTATGAATTTAGCAGGTCTCCTAGGGGTTGGTTCCACGGAATCTGGAGCCAACCACGCCCTTCGAGCCACGACAGACATCAGTGGGTCAAAGGGTGGAGACACCCAGGGCGTGGAAGGTCAGGAGCCAAACGCATCCAGGAATACCGACTCATCCTCAGAAGGGGCTAGGGTATTCCAGTTCCCCCTCTGCCTAAGCATCTCAAGGATGTCTGAAAAGGAGACATCTTCAGAGGGGGATCTAGGGGACCCTTCCAAATCCTCCAAGTCGGTATCTGAGGTGACAGACTCAGGGAAGTCAATATGCTTCCTCTTGCATTTCCTGTTGCGAGACGGCTCCTCTGAATGATCAGGGGAGGCCTCGGAAGAGGAAGACACACCCAAAGGGGTGTCCTGGAGCGCTGGATCCCCACCCTTAGGGTCTGGAAGAGGAGCAGAGGCTGACACAGGCACCATAGGGGAGGAGCTGATGGGGTCGATCATGGGGCTGACTCCGGGGCCAGCACACTCCTCATCACCTCGAAGGCGTCCCTGCCCAGATGCAGAGAAAGCTCCAGTTCCGAAGAAATCGGAATCCCTCTCGGCACCGAGGGGGACGGCTCCGAGGCTGATGTGGGGCCGAGCTCACCTGAGCCGAAGCCCTGAGGGAGAGAACAGGGTTGGACAAGGGTCCTATGCCATTCACCCCCTCGGAGCCAACAAGGGAGTCCCGGCGCCCAAATCCCTCCAGGGACGGTACCATGGACGGGATCGGAGCCGACGACGGAACCGAAGGAAAAGGTATCGGAGCCGACGGTTCCAGGACTCAAACCCCAACAAACTCCGGCTCCGAGCTCAAAGGAGGAGTTGGAGGAGGAATATCTGCAGACGTGGACGGAGCCGACACCTGATGAGGGGGGCTGAACAACATTTTTGCTAGGGCCTGCGATTTTAATACTCTACTGACTACTCTTTCCACGTCATGGTCTGAAAGTCTCGAGGACCGAGAAGAGTGGTATGAGCAGTGACTATGCTCCGATTGGAGCAGAGGTGATCTCGGAGCTGAATGTATCGACTCCAGAGAAGGAGACCTAAATCTTTTTCGACTCCCAGATGGCTCCGAGGAACATGTCGGAGCTGACTGGGAGGGAGGAACATTGGTTCCAGCTGGACCCGAGATAGATGGTACAGCTTCACCCAACGACGGCTCCAAACTGGGAGACGAAGGTTTAGGTGGCCTAGAAGATGTCACAGTCTGAGCCTTAGCCGGTGAATCTTGGGGCTTAAGTAAACCCCTCAGGATCAACTTATTTTTGCACTCCTGCAGGACTCTTGGACTAAATGCATGGCAAATCGAGCAAGCATCCTGCAGGTGCACGGCGCCCAAACAATAGACACAAGAAGTGTGCCCATCTGTCAGAGACATCTTCTGACAGCATGAGTCACACTTCTTGAATCCGGATGGCTTGGGATCCTTGGACATCCTGATAGGAAACCAAGAAAAACACACACACACAGAAAGGTTAAAGCTATAGTTACCACAATCAAGTATAACTATTACTACCAAGACTATAGCTAAGTATAACTAAACCAGCTAACAGTTACTATAAACAATATTTATTTATTTATTTATTTATTTTTGAAAGAGAGAGACAGAAAAGGTTGTCCTCTAACTTAAACGGAAACCTTTTGAGGTAAGGAAGGGGTAGAAAAGGGGGAGGGGAAACTCTCTAATTAAAATGAGTTTCTGAAGAGAGAAAAGGGAATTCAGATAAGAAAAACACTAAAAATACAATAGTTCTATCTAAAAAAGGAATTCTACATTAAAACTAACAGTTTTATGACAGAAAAAAATGAGTAAATATTAAGTTTTATACGACCTGAGCCAGTAGAACAACCTCGCAGCAGAAGCGGCAAACGAAATCTGGGTATCTAGCACCAGGCATCATGGGATAGGGGGGTGGCCTCGAGCCAGTAAGCAGCTCTCGAGCTTTTGAAGATGGCCGAGTCGGAGCCGAGGATCGACTCCGAACCCAACCAGCAAGAATGAAGGCGAGATAGACAACTTAACATCTGGTGTACTGCTGCTTTTCAGACACTGCTGAGAATGGTGCTTTTCTTGGAATAACTCTATAGCTGTTGCCAGGGTGATGTTATCATACTGTTTGTACTGCGGTTGCTGTTCAGTCATTATCAAGTATGAATAGAATACAGAATAATCAGAATCACAGAATAATTCTATGTCTGTTACCAGGCTGCTGCTATCAAAATATTGATGTACTGCTACTGTTTAGCCACTTTTGGGAAATTTGGGGGACAGCCATCTCAACTATGGCATGTCTTAGGAATGTGGAAGGAACCTAGATACCTAACAAAAAAAAGGGTGGACAAAGGGAGAGCATGCAGACTCCAGGCAGAAGGCACCCAAAAAGAGAACCACATTAAAGAACTAAGTAGTACGACCCTGCAAAGCTAACTCTTGTGTCTCCTCACTAAACTCTCATAATATCGTAAATCTCTCATAATCTTATACCTTACATATGACTACAATTTAGGTTCTGAAGTTCTGTACCTTACTGAGTCAGTACATAATGAAGAAAGGCAGGTTAAGTGAGCATGCCAGGATATTTTAGTACACTGCTAGGCCAGCAGAAAATCAGAATGACAGAACCAGTCAGTATACAGGCCTACAGGTCATTATATCATACAAATCCAGTTATTTTACAGTTCTGTTCTTTTGATGCTGATTTACCAGGACATCTCACATGTACTATCCTCCTTAGGGTTTTCAGCCTTCATTAGAAGCTTTAAGTAAAATTTCCTACTAATAAGAAGTGGCACGTGCATTTACTTATGGAGTTCTGCCATGTGTTTGAGCAACTGTGTCTTGCCTGAAATGTCTGAATGTATCTGAAGCATTTCTCACAGTTATGAACATCTTTCCACATCCCTACACCATGGATCTTACTTCCATCTGTCTGATATCCGTATGTTCTAACTTTTATCTGCAGAGTTAAGGACAAAGCAAAAGAAAAAATAATTAGGGGAGGGGCCTTAAATTAGAGGCACCTTCTAAATGCTGGCTCTATTGTTTTAGTATTTCTTAAAATAATTTCCAGTGTTTGGAAAGATGTAGCATTAGTCTGAAAGCAAATCTGGAACAATTCTCCAAAATCTGGACAGTTGATATCTGTATAGTTGTATCTTAAGGAAGCACAGGGCCTCACTGGTAAGTTCTGTGCCTCCGAGCTCCAGAGTATGACGCTCAAGTTTAGCTCAAAGCAAAGCAAAACAGCAAATAACAGCAAGATTCACAGTGTTTCTTGTTACAATCGGTTCATACTGCAGTCCAAGAATCACCTTAGAAGCACTGTTCTTTCATACTTAAAGGCAATCTCTCACTGCAGATATTAGAATTACATATTGTGACTAGATAATACCACTAGAGTGTGGAGAACTGGTGCTTTAATGACCTCTGCGGAGTCGGTCTTATGTAACACTGTTCCTTTCCTGTGCCAGTTGACCACCCCTCCCAACTGATACTCCCAAATCTGTTTTCTCAACTTTATCTTCTTTGTTGATGTGCTGTGATTGATGCCTCCCTCCGTCTTATGGTTAATTACAGAAGGAATCTTTCACTGACACTCTAATCAAAAGTCACAGACCCTCATCCTTTATTACATCCTAATAAAGACAGTCTGCACACATTTTATTTCTTGTGACATTCAAATCATTTTAACAGCCATGAAGTATGACATATGCTTCCTCTTTAGATGTATATATCTATACTGTTATGGTGACTTGGTAAATTTGCACCTGTGATGTCCTAACTGGGTTGCATTTATTTATATGTTATTTATTTATTTATATGGGCATTTCTACCTGTCTAAATTTACATTCCTCTGAACAAGAACACGAGGCATCAGATAGCAGATTAACCTGTTTATTTACCCAGTAGTTTGTTCATGACTAGGATTTACACATAGGAACATTCTCTGGGTGACCCATACAATGCATGCAGTGCACTGGATAAAGTATAGTAAAGATTTACACTAGTTAAACCATTGCAACATTATAAAGTAGACACGGACTCACAGAACTCCCAGAGATTGTTTTCCTTCCTAGCTTCTTACTGTTATCCTGTCATGCAGAGTGATAGTACACAAATTTGTAACTGGAAGAGCAGCAATATCTGAATCAATTCAAAAGATTTGTAGCCAGCACCCTAGACATCTGACTCTTCCCTTTATTTATCTGTGTTGTAAATGGTTGGTAGACAACTCCACCTAACCACTTAGCAAATAAATAAAAATATTGTGCAGGGCACCTTTTACAGTTGTCCACCTTTGCTGTGTAGCACTTTCTTTCATAAAGAATTTTTAACACATTTATTGATACAGATTCATAATATCACAAACATATTGTACAGTCCACATAGGTAATGAACTGCTGGGTATGATACTGGTTTCTTTTCCAAATCTTTTAATCTATATATATTTCCACACCAGTGATAAGTATGTAAACACCGTCTTTGCTAGAAATTACCATAAACTGATAATACAGTACAAAAGCATTTTTACCACTTAGTGCTACATTTTCTGCATGCTTCTCTCTTTTTCACTCATCTTTCTTTAGCACATTTGTTCACAAACTTGCAGAGTTTCCCATTTCTCATAAACTGGAACAGGGTTACTTACAGCAGAACAGCTATATTTGACACTGTTCAATATGGCAGGACACATCACTGTACTTTCTTTATAGTATTTAATGTCTAGAAATTAACCAGCAAATATCACTCATCCAGCTAAAATTTGTTCATAAGCTATTGAATTCAATTGATATATTTACATGATTTAAATTTCACTATGATCTAAGATCTTCCACTGGACATGTTGTCCACATTCATAGGTTCATACTAGGCTATCTGCCCTAGGGCATTTATAAGCCTAGCCAGAGTGTGTTTGGCTTTTGCCACCCATTTTAAATTAATTTTGCTATGCCCTTTTTCGAGGTTAGTATACTGTGCCTCTGTCTAACAGTGACACAGAAGTGATACCCGGGGTAAACCTATGATCTCTCATCCACTCATCAAGATTCCTCTTGAAGAGAGTCAGTGAGGGACTCTGCCTAACCTGGACTGGGATTTTATTCCAGAGTGAAGGGAGCCTCTGGGTTATGAATCTGTCCCTCCAGCATGTCCTATTTATTTCAGTGCTGAGGTTCAAGTCTCTTGAGCGCGTAGCTCGATGGGCTTTGGATTTTCTGAGGTGCAGCATGTCCATTAATTCAGGGTTGGACATGGCTTTATACGTCAGACACAGATCGCCTCTGAGCAGGCGGTATGCCACTGAGTAGAGCTGGAGTTTCTTTAACCGGGCAGCATATGGCATCTGTTTGAGCCCTTTGATCCTCTTGGTGAGGTACTTTTGGGGTCTTTCCAGTTGCTGCAGGTGTCTGGTAAGGTACATCCCAAAAGGGGTATTGTACTCAATTATGGGCCTGATGAGGGATAAGTAAAGAGGCACGATGACCTCCCCTGATCTAGATGTGAATCCCTTCATGATTAGGTGGGCTATATAAAATGTTTTTCTAACCACTTTGGCCACGTGGTTGTCAAATGAGAGATTGCTATCAACTTGGGTCCCCAGGTCCCTAATTACTTCTTCCGTACTTAATGGATTACCACCTATGTGGTAATTTGTGGGCACTTTGCTTTTGCCAAAGGGGATGACTATACACTTTTTGGCATTTAGCTTGAGGCCATGGCTCTGGCACCAGTTGTCTGTTTCTATTCCTTGATGAAAAACAATTATAGACATGTATGCTATCTTATATATACGCTGTATGCTGTTAAAATCAGATATATACTTAGCAGCTCTTTTAAGACATATTTTTGATAGTAAATCTATATACATTTTCTTAAAAGCATTATCAGAATGAAACTAACTTAATGCAACTCCTCACAAAATAGTCTGGCAAATGATTTGACTATCGTGTCTAGCAATTCTTTCTAAATTCTAGGGTATGATCCATCAAGATAATTTTTTTTTAATAACATGCCAACTTTTGTACTGCTCTCTGCAGTTTGTGCCATGCAGATGCTCTGTCACTGATCCCACCTTATCTCCAGCATCTTCTGTCTTCTGCTGGTGGAATCTTCTCTTTCTACTTAGTAGAAACACATGTTTTTACAAGCTCTGTATGCTCATGAGTCTCCTTGTAATTCTTTTCATGTTTATATAACAGTGTAATTCCATTCTGTTGCTTTTTATGTTTCCTACACACCAGAAGGCTTTTATTTTTAATAAATAACTTTTCACTATACGTTTTAACTGAATCATAAGACAGTCCATTAGTATTGTCTCCTTTTCTACTCTTTATATTACCATAATTCTGTCTTTTTTGACCCATTTAACTTCCTTAGTAAATTAAATGTTTTCTTCTTTTTGTAATTTTTCAATAGCCATAGTAATGGCTTGTTGTCTCTGAACACAAAGACAATAATGCATACATATCTTAATTTTCATTCTACCCTACACTTCATCTTAACACATTTATATCTAAATTAGTTATATGCCTTCTTACACCTAAAAGGTAATGTTCATAGAGGCAAGATCACTGTTACCTGCAAGGCCCAGTGTCAAATAATCATGCAGAAACTCTTTGGGCAGAATCAAGTCTAGAATGTTCTTCCTCTTGAGACTTCATTTATATTCTCTACCAGTCCTAAATAAATGACCATCTCTCTCTTCCTGCATTTGAACTTTCAACAGAACAGTCAAGGGAAAAACATTCACTTCAGGGAGTGGTGACGGGGTTAGTCTTCAAAAAGAAAGGTAGAAGGGTCATAAAAACAAACTGTAGAGAAATCTCCTCCCTGGAGGAGGCAGCACTGTGGACTTGCAGAATGGACTTCCAGAACAGATGTCAGAGAAGGAATTGATTAGAGGCTTAGACACTAGAGGAGGCAGGCAATGGAGGATGGGAACGAGTAGCCAGCGCTAGCTCATGCATCCTGCAGAACGGAGGCACTTTGCCTTGCTGTAATACTAGTGACCACTGTTAAGAAAGGTGCATTGTATGCAAACTATACTGGAAGCAGTAAAAGGGGCATGCAGCAGATAAAGAAAAGGAAAGCTGATGGCCAACAGAATGAGAGGAAGGAATGAGAATGTTAAATGCACTTAAAGGACAGAGTAGCTAGGCTAATAATCCTTCTGAAGTCAGGACGTTGAAATGTAGCTGGGATAGATTAAAATTCTTTATAACTATTGTATTATTTTTCCCTCACCAGATCAGTTGCCAAAACAATTTTACATTCCCCTCCCTGTATATTTCAAAGCCTATAAATTATCTCTGTCACCAGTTATACCTGTTCCTTCATGAACTCTGTGATTCAAAATGTCTGCCTTTCTGTATCCGGCTCAGGGAGTTATTTACGCTGTGTAACATTTAATACCATCCCTCCATCTGGCCTATTTGTAAATACTGCTCATTAACCCATGTCCTTGTAACCCGTGCAGTATTCATTTCCCCTTTCATTGCCACCAAATGAAGGTCTGACATTTTGCACCAGATTCCTTGTTTTAAATTCTAAGTCCCTCCATCTTGACAATTTTGTATTTTTTTTTCTCATATTGCTTTTATTCTCTAAAGAACATGAGTGGTTTGTGGTATTATGTCTCTTCTACATTATAAAGAGTGTTATATTTAACTGAAAGTCACTGGATTGAATTGGGGCTTTCACCAACTTGTAAAAAAGGCACATATTGACATAGTGCATAGCTGCAAGGAAGCAGGACAGATTTCTCCTTACCCTCATGTTGTAACAACCATAGTCACCTTCACTGGCTTAGAGAGATAAAACCTAATGACCCAGCTGGCCCAGTTTCCATTAGCAGTTTTAGTTTTTGATGCAGCTGGTATGATGAGGATGGGAGTGATTTCAGAAAAGCATTTGAGGTTGGTTTTGTTAATTGTGGTAATGAGGTATCAGAAGAAGTACCAGGAGTCAACAAAACCAACCTCAAATGCTTTTCTAAAATCAGCTTGTCTGTTTCTTTTTCAGAGTTTTCACTCTTCATCCTTATTTTTACTTTTTAGAGTGACTCAATTAAATACATTCTTTATTTAAAAAATATATTTTCACTTATATTTTTACTTTTTATTTTTAGTAATCTGTCAATGTTATATCCTAATGTTTATGGACTTGACTGAACCAGCAGGCACATGTTTTAATGTGTGCATTTCCTGTAATGCATCCTCATTGCAAAATATATTGTTAAACATAAATTTTTTGATCCCTTGGCAAGTAAATGTAGAATACAAGTCAAGAAAGGCAGTTCAGCAATCCATTTTATTTTATTATTTTAGTTGTCAGAGGTAATTCCCTTCACATCACCTCTTTAGATTAACACAAATGCATACTTAGAAAGAAAAGACAGAATCACAATGATTGTGGAATTGCAATTACATGATTACATAGGAAAACTTAGGAGAGTGAAGTGAAAAACTCAGCAGTAATTCAGACTAAGCTGATAGGGGGTGGAGAGGCCAGATGATGATGCAACTCATTGGGTGTTGGTGATACAAGTTCTCGCTAGCAATAATTCAGAGTATAAATATTCCCTTCACATCATCTCTTTAGATTAACACACACACACACACACACACACACACACACACACACACACACACACACACATATATACACACACTTAAAAAAAAGGGGAAAAGAAAGAAAAGACAGAACTGCAATGATCGTGAAACTGCAATTGCATGATTACATAGGAAGTCTTAGGAGAGTAAAACAGGAAACTCAACAGTAATTCAGAGTAAGCCTATAGGGGGTGCAGAGGCCGGATGATGATACAACTCAGTGGGTGTTGCTTCTACAACCATGCAACCAATATGAGAAGTGTGACAGAACCACAGAAAGAGACAGTGCCACAAAGCCATTTTCAATAAAAAGCATTCTAATAATAATAAATACACCAGCTGAGATGGCATCATACATGTACCTATAAGTTGCCAGTCTAAAACTACTGATTTAGATGGCATTTTATCAGTGAGATATTCAACAGGAGAAATACCTTGTCTTGCTGATAGACTTGCCCTTATTTAGGTGCTCCTCTGCACCAGCATCCCAATGCTCCATCACATTTCCATTTAGGAAGGTTACTCAGTAAGACAGCGCATGCAGCCAACCTTGTTTAGTGGCCATTGACACATAAACTTAAATTTAGTGGCCAAATGTCCATGCTGTGATTTGCATGAGTAGGTGTTGACTGATTCTCAATGGTAGAAGAAGGCCCATTCAGCCATCGAGAACTGTGAATAGGCTTAAGCAACTTTCTGAGAAGACTGGAAGCCAAGGTGCCACAAATACAGAGCCCAAGTTGGCCTGATAAACTGGATTTGTCATTAGTTGGTTTCTTGAATATTTATGCCACATTGAGTGTTAAAATGTATAGCTGCTAAATGCTACATATTTTTTTCAGCTATCCTCCATCACAGTCCACAACCCCCTTCTCTTTCCCATAGTAGCTCTTCAAGTTAACTACAAAAAATGTTTAACAATTTTGCTTGGTTGTCAGCAGTTTCATTTGTTAAGACACTGGGTAAGACCAGTGATGGGGGAATGGGGTCTGTCAATGTCACTGCAGATGCAGGTTTAGGTCTGTGCTTTGGCTGCACATCATCTGCTAGAGCTGGATGAAAATTGAATTTACAGATTCTAAATAATGAGCTCCTGAGATTTGAGTCATAGGAAGTTTATGCATGTGAGGAAAGAAGGCACTTAATTTCTGAATGGATGAGGGAGGCTATAACCCCATCTTTCCATGATGCAAGAATCATATCCACAACTAGAAATACTAAGGTTAGTGAACAGGGGTCAGCCACGGCAAGCAGCGTATAAGTGGCAGACATAGATAGTATGCCTTATGACTCTAAACTTTTGAACTGTGCTTAAAATTAGTCCTTGAAAAATAATGAGTGGTCAGAGTGAAGAATTCTCTTAAATCCTGCTAGACAGTTCTTCAGTTAGTGACAGCAAGTTGCTGTTTGTCCAGTGTACTAAGAGGTTTCTTTTCAATTTAACTTGTCTATAGCCCCTGCAAAAAATGAATCCACTTTTGTCAGTCTCTACTACAGCTAATTATCCAAGAATGTCTAGAAAGTACAGATGAATGCTATCAGTATCCATGGATTTATCACACTGGTTGTTTAATAAGATGCATGCATGTTATTAAACAACCAGTGCGATAAATCCATGGATAATGATAGCATTCATATGTGTGTGTGTATATATATATATATATATATATATATATATATATATATATATATATATATGATACTTAAAGCCATACTGGAGGTAGGAGGTATTTATCTGGTTATTAGTTTCATTGTGCTTCACTGTGTTTGGTGATATGTCAGCTAGCAAAGGTTCTATCATTTTTTCCCATTGTTGTAATATTTGCAGTATGTCTGATCAGTCTGTAGCTGTCTGCTTCTTTCTTGTATACTAGTTCCATAATCTTGCTTGTCCCTTAGCAAGGGATCCTAGGAAATATATGATGCTTATCAGTATAAGAACAATAGTAGGAATAGAAAAAAACATACAAGTTTATTATGCAAAATAAAATGTGTTCTTTCTTTGGTATATTTTTTATCATGTACCAAGCTGTGTAGCTTACTTTCACTTAATTATTAACTATAGTCATATAAATTAGTAACATCTGATTGAGATAAGGTTAACGGGTTAATTATGGTGCCCTGAAATTTAGTAAATCACTTTAAAATGTTTAGTAACTTTTTCTACTGAGCTTAGCCTAAAATAATTAGAGATGCCATCAGCACTTTATGGAACACTTGGAGTTATGCAAAAAAATATTTTGTAAAAAGCTGTATCAGTAACAAAAACTTGATTGAGACAGTTTTACAAATTCAGATTTCCTTCTATGGTAGTCAAAGCACATGTAGTCTGATTGAAGGAACTTAAAAATCCTGCATCTTAAACTTAATATCAACCTCAAATTGGCTATAACTCAGTGCGTAAAGGCAAACACTGTATGTAGCAAAGTCATACAAGGAAAGTGTGATCTGGACAAGTGCAGTGTTTGAGCATATGGCTGGGTTGTGTCTCATTGGATATCACACTTTATTAATAGTGTAAAGACAGTTGGATGAGGGGCATCATGAAGGTACTGTGACGTATACACCTCCATCTGCTTATCACTGTACCCATTCAGTATTCAGCAACCACTCTGACATGGTGCTGCACAGTGCACTAGCATGAAGAAGTGAAGCACCTAAACCTAAAGTCTGTCACTATCGCACACTTACCTGACCGCACCCTACCCTAACGTCCGTCACTGTCATACACTTACCTTACCCACACCCTTACCCTAACGTCTGTCCCTATCACACACTTACCTTAACATGTCGGTGTTTTCAGCATTGGGATTCTCAACTGTCGGTCTTCTCCGCTGTCGATCTGCCGGTGTCGGTGTTCTCATCCTCGGCGTTGTGCACTTTCAGTGTTTTCAGGTAGACCTATATAGATATATAATATAACAGCAAGATAAACGATTTGCACATGTCCTGCCTGGTACACAGAGTTAAAATCACAAAAATCCAAAAAGAGCACCAATTCCAATACCTACAACTTTATTTTCCCAGCACTATAAAACAGAACCATGCAGACCACAGTTTCACCTCAGCATTAAATACCTTTGGAATTAGTGTTCACTTTTGATAATGTTGTAGATAGTTGATGTTCTGTCTTTGGTCACATGACTATTCACTGCTAGAGGAGCATCTATTGCAGCAGTTACTGTATCAATGCATTGCATTGCTAGTCCTCCCCTTTCAACACCAACCTGTCACCTTGGCAAGCATATTGTCCTCTAACAGTCTTTCTCTTCACACAATATATCTGATGTACAAACACTGAATTCTTACCATTTAAGCTTCCAGGGAATACTAAGGTTTTACTTAACCACTATTGACGGATTTATTTTTCTGTTAGTCCATCATATATGCATCATTTTTTGCCAGTGCTGTAAGTCAACAGTGTCAGTTTTCTATCTGTCATGTTTTGTCTTTGACAAACTTTCACATCCATATGACTTTGTTAAAAATAGCTTAGACTGGGAAAACTGTGAATCTACCAAAGATTCATCTCTGATGAAGATCTGCCAACAATAATTTGTTATTTGATTTCTTTGCTGTTCATTTCATTATTGATTATAGATTTAAGCAGCTGAAGTTGTCTGCCATTTCTTCTCCATTAAAAATACATTCATTGATCTTGCCAGCTGTTATGATCTTTTCTTCATGTTAAGATGCAAACCAGTTTTGTGCCTGTGTTGTTTAATCTTGATAAACAGACATTTCAGGTTTTCATTTCTGCTTGTAATGTCACATCAGCAGAAAAGAAAAAAACTAAGTCTTCCTCCAATTTTCAAATTTCTATTTTTTTTCATAAAATCCTGCATCTCTGATTAGTTAAACAAATATAGAAAAAGTATGCAGCCTTATAATACACTTTTATCACTTTTAACTCATTTTGTTTCTCCTTGTTGTGTTCAAACTGCTGATTCTTGATCAGTGCAAAAACTAGCCATTAGAACTGACAAGGTATCTAGTAACCCAGTTTTCTCAATGTGGCCCAGAGATTTGCATGATTCACACAGGCAAATGCCTTGCTATAATCAAATACGTGTAGACTACCTTTTGCTATTATTTTGTCTTTTCAAGGAGCTATACATGTTTTTAAAAAAGAAAATGTTATTTGCAGATGCTGTAAATTATATGCAAGAATTAATATTTGTATATGGATTTCTGTTAGATTTCAGTGGCATATTTGACTGGTGTTTTTAGTTGTGACAGTTTCTCATTTGTTTTTAACTGGTAATTGTTAATTAGAAATTCAGTCTGATGAAGTTTTGTTTTAGAAAGACAAAAGTGCTTAATGAAACTTAAACTCAGTTTTGTTATACAGAGCAGCTATTTATTATAATATGGTTTTATACCTGAAGTTTGTTTAAGTTGAGTAAATGGAGAGTTAGTCTGGGAACAGCAACATAAACATATCAGAGTTGTACGTAGCTATTCTGGTGACCTGTGCCATCCCTCAATCTGCTGCCCCCCACAAGTTTAAACTGATGAGCAAAAAAGTCCTTTCATAGTTGAGGAACCAAAAAAAAGAGTCCTCCTTCTACTTTTAAAAGTGTAGCAAACCTGTTGCTACAGCTTATACGTCACACAAAATGCGGAAGCACTTTGGTGCTGGCTAAAAAACAAGTATTGGCTTTCATTTCCTGATTACTTGTACACACTGCATTATTTTGAGAAGGTGTGCATTTTTCATATTTATAGAGATTATTATTGGCCATTTTATGGCAAGAGAATGCCAGTTAGTCAGATAGTTAAAGACAGTTTAATGTTTGTAAAAGCTAATCTGTAGTGAGTTTTATTGGGAAGGTTTACAACAAATTTGGCAAGCTTATTGTAATAGGTCAATATCACTTCATCGAATATGTGAATATAATGAATGCTCACATGAGCAAATATTCACATACTCGAAGTTTATGAATTTATTTTTGTGGTACAGTGAAGATTGGGATTTTTGCCCTTTCCTCACTGTAGTGCAATCTCGGAGTAGGAATATATATTTAGCGGGGGGTGGGTTGAGCGCAGCCCCCCAATACCATTTTCGAGTATGTGAATATTCGCTCATGTGAGCGTTCGATATTCACATATTCAGTGAAGTGATATAGACGCATTGTAACTTTGTTCTACTTCTTTGCACCCTGTATGCCTGTCCTGGGAGGTATACCAGATACTGCTTACTAGGGGGATGCCCCAGATACAACAGAAGCATTATATCTGTAGCAAGAGGTGTATGTGTGTGTCTTGCTGACTTGTGGTATGGAGCTGCTGGCTACATTCCTTGAAGTTTTTTTATTTGTCTTTTTTAAATTTGATTTTATATTTATTTTGGCCAAAATTATCAATTTTCTCATTTAAAAAAGTACATATTCTCATTTTTGATTGATGGAACTATGGCTACATACTGCACAGGACCAGACTTCTGAATTTAGTCCTAAGTAAAAAAGCATGTTCTGATTATTTGTCTGGGCAGGGAATCATACAACCCCCTAAGAAATAAGGTAAGCATGCATTATCACACTTCCTCCTGCCTGTATGAGAGGTGAGGAATTGGCACTTGAATGGGAGGGGGGGGGGCTGTTGGGCTGCTGAGCAAGTAGAGATGGACTAAAAAGCATAATGGGGCAAAACTGGACTGATTTTGCTATTATTTTTGTTCTATGGTTAAATTTGCTGGTCTGTAAGCCTGATTCACTTGTCAGATCACAGTCAGCAGACGTATTTGTTTTAGTCTAGGTAACACTGCCAGACAGCCTGTAGGATGAGTGGATATCTACACTGTGTTGCATTTTTTTTTAGTTTTAATGTTATCTTTGTATTTCTGATGGAAACCTATTAATATAAGCTGTAGAAATAAATCATGCTATATTAGCCTAATTCTCTATTTTGACATCTTTTCAGTTTTGCCATTTAATGGACGGAGATATTTTGTAACATGAAAATAACTTCTGAGACAGAAAAATGAAAGCTGCTTAACTATCACTAAAAATGTTGTAGTTATTGAAGTTTTATGAAACTAAGTCCAGTGATGTTTTTTAAGACATAATGAAAATATCAAGGGTAATGTACCCAACACATTTACACTGCAAGATGTCATGCATCACATAGAGAGTCAGTAGGCCATTATAATCATGGATGTCTTCTGTCAGTTGATTATCCATCACTTCTTTGATTACAATAGCCAGGTTGGAATTGGTGGTAGCCAGCAATAGGTGAGAAATACATCTCCAGATTAATACATTTCACCATTATGTGGTTACCCTGGACACCGTCAGTTGTTACTCTGAGTTTTGCCCATATGTAAACCACAATTTCTGTTGGTAAGTGCAGCTGCAATCATGGATGATTGATGTTCAGTGCACTATGGACACTGTCCAGTACCATGTGCTTTGAGGATCTGCTTTGTCTCCAAACCTTCCAACCTGGGCTGACCCCCTAATATACTTATTCCTAATCCTGTGCACCCTCGTCACACCCAGTGCAAATCTTAACATCTTTAATTCTGCCACATCTAGCTCAAACTCCTGCCTTTTTGTCAATGCCACTGTCTCCAACCCATATAACATAGCTGGTCTCACTACTCTCTTGTAGACCTTCCCTTTCACTCTTACAGGTACTCGTCTGTCACAAATCACTCCTGACACTCTTCTCCACCCACTCCATCCTGCCTGTAATCTCTTCTTCACCTCTCTTCCACACTCACCGTTACTCTGAACTATTGACCCCAAGTATTTAAACTCATCCACCTTTGCCACCTCTACTCCTTGCATCCTCACCATTCCTCTATCCTCCCTCTCATTCATACACATATATTCTGTCTTAGTCCTGCTGACCTTCATTCCTCTTCTCTCTAGAGCATATCTCCATCTCTCCAGGGTCTCCTCCACCTGTTCCCTACTCTCACTACAGATCACAATGTCATTTGCGAGCATCATAGTCCACAGGGACTCCTGTCTGATTTCGTCTGTCAACCTGTCCATCACCATTGCAAATAAGAAAGGGCTCAGAGCTGATCCTTGATGTAACCCCACCTCCACCTTAAACGCATCTGTCACTCCCACTGCAGACCTCACTGCTGTCACACTACCCTCGTACATATCCTGTACCACTCTTACATACTTTTCTGACACTCCTGACTTCCTCCTACAATACCACAACTCCTCTCTAGGCACCCTGTCATATGCTTTCTCTAAGTCTACAAAAACACAATGCAACTCCTTCCGACATTCTCTGTACTTCTCCATCAACACTCTCAGAGCAAAGATCACATCTGTAGTGCTCTTTCCTGGCATGAAACCATACTGCTGATCACTAATCATCACGTCCCTTCTTAACCTTGCTTCCACTACTCTTTCCCATAACTCAAAAACACTGTGCTTTCTACTATTCAATCAGACGAGCATACTGTGCTCTGCACCTCCAAACAGTGCATTTCTCAATAAAATAAGTGAAAAAAAACATGCTACAAAAGGGAATTGGAAAATGGGCTCTCTGCATTGTAAATTGAGAAGCAGGCAGGGAACTGTGTAGTTTTTAACAGTAGGGCCTAGGAACAGAGTATTGGGCATATAAAAAGAAACAAAACGTGCTTGTAACTCATTTAACAGTAGGGCTTAGGAACAGAGTATTGGGCATATAAAAAGAAACAAAAAAGCGTGCTTTTAACTCATACCTGCACATGCTGTCTCTAGGCGTCTGCTTCACTGGTTTAGCAAACTCCTAGCACAATAATACACCCTGTATCCACCCCACTATCCATATTATACAATGACCCCCCATTAATATTCAAAAACGTGCACGCTGATTGGTCAGCGTGCATGTTGTAAATCCGAGTTCTGGTAATGGAAAAAGGTCTGGTCGCCCAGACTTTTTCCATTACTATAACTCTTACAGCAAAACTGTCTCGCTATGTTAAACAAGTTTAACATAGCGAGACAGTTTGTAAAAAGCAATGGCGATCTTGCTTTCTCTGTTGCTTTTTTCAAGAATGTCTCGCTATGTTAAATGGGTTTAACATAGCGAGACAGCTTTAAAATAAGCAACGGAGAATCCATTGCTTTTTTTTAAAGCTGTCTCGCTATGTTAAACCCATTTAACATAGCGAAGCAGTTTGTAAAAAGCAACAGAGAACTTGCTTTCTCCATTGCTTTTGCCCACAGCTCTGATGTACTGTGTAGGCATATGTATGTGCAGTACATCAGAACTGCCGCAGAATACCAGACAGCTGCGGAAGGGCAGCAAGGAGGCATTATACAATGCCATTATTTAAGAAAAGTATTATTTTTTTTCTTAAATAATGTCATTGTATAATAGCAATAACCTACTTTTGGGTGTGGGTAATCCTGGATTTACCCACGGTTGGCTTTGTTTGGCCACTCGGGCTTCGCCCTCATGACCAAACCATACCAACCATGGGTAAATCCAGCATTACCCACACCCAGGCATGGGTTATTGCTATATTAACCCACCCATAGCTATTCTATCCTCTCTATTCTTTTATCCACCACATGCACTCAATACAGACCCTACCTTAGTAATCTATTATGACTCCAGCTAAAACACTAATGCTGCTACCCTTAGTACCCCTGCTATTCATTCCTTATCACCTAAGCTCCTATGAATATGTACAGCATCTTGTAATCCAATACCCAAACTCTCAAAAAGACACCAACCCAGCATTTAATAAGTTTATCCACCACATAACCACCCCCTCTCCTAATTCCTCGCCCCTTCCAATTACCATCACCCGACTAAATACCGCTACATTAGCTTAAAATACAAAAGCTACAAAAAATCATAAACAAGTTTTTAAGACTCATAAGCAACTTAAAAATTAATCTTATGAAGAATGGAGACATCCACCCCAACCCTGGCCCATCCACAACAGTAGACCCAAGCACACCATCTAACAACCCAACATGTACTACCCAGATTGATAGACTTTCAAACTCATTTCTGGTCTGTCATCTCAACATCAGAAGCCTAAACAACAAGATCCATAACCTACATGGACTCTACACTCCCCTGATATCCTCTGCCTCACAGAAACCTAGCTAAAACCAATAACCAAAGATAATGAAATAATCCCCCCACAGTACAACATCCTTAGACTGGACAGGATCTCCAGGAAAGGTGGCGGGGTAGATGTACTATACAAGTCTACCCTAACAATAACAATTGACACCCAACAGCCACCCCAGTTTGGCAATGCAGAAATTCTCATCACCAGACTAATAATAAACAAAAATAAATGCAGATACATTGAATGATAATACTCTAGAAAATATCTTACATTGGCTAGCTTCTAACTATCCCCAGGAAACCATTGTCTTGGAGGACTTTAACATTGATTGGAACACCTGTTCCTCTGAAACTCCCTCCACCCAATTAAACCTCCACGGGTTTACTCAGATCATTGCAACCCCCACTGGATTTAGCAAAAATAGAGTCAAAGATAGTATCCTTGACTGGATACTTATTAACAGCCACATCCAAAGTACAAGTACAAGTCAGGTACATTACCCGATGATCCAAGTGATCACTGCCTTACCTATATTATTAGGCTCAAAGCCAACATTCCCAACCAGCCTACCTACAAAACTATAAGAAACATCAGGAACTTTAACCTTGACAACTTCCAAAATGAACTCAAAGCATGTAACTGGAATGTCTTGAAACGGCTCCCATTACAAGAAGCAGTTGAGTACTTCAATACCAGATTTCTGGCTATCCTTAACCACCATGCTCCTACCCATACCATCTGTGTAAAAGCCACAGTTGCACCGTAGCTATCTAAAGAAACAAAAACCAAAATTAAACTAAGAAATAACGCCTGGGCCAGGTGGCATGTTACCAAAGCCCCTATGGACCAAGTAAGATACCAGCAGCTAAGGAATCAGACCAAAGAATCTGTCATTCTAGACAAAAAAAATCACTACACCCTCCTACAACAAAAATATCAGCTAAAACCTCAAAAGTTCTGGGCTGGTATTAACAATCTTCTCCACCCAGGCCGTTCCACCACTCCTACCCCATCAGCTGCCCTTGATAAATGCCCTGTAGAAATTGCAAACAGCTTCATCTCCTTCTTTACTGAAACTATCCAGTCTGTAGCTACCCATCTCATTCCATCGGACATAAACACCAACTCTGGCACATCTAGCCCTGATCCACCCAGCACCCAACCCACCTTTACCTTTCAAACAGTACCTACCAACCTGATCCGGACCTTACTCAAAAAGTTAAAACCTACTACACTAGCTGCTGACCACCTCCCAGCTGAATATCTTCAAAAAGCAGCTGATGCCATAGCACTTCCCATTTCTATTCTGATCAACAGATCCATCTCAGAAGGATCCATCCCAGCAATATGGAAAATATCACGTTATACCTCTCTATAAAGAAAGAAGTTCCACAGAATCATCTAACTTTAGACCTATAGCCATTCTTTCACCACTAGCTAAAATCATGGAAGGATGCATACACAAACAAATCATGCACTTTCTTATTCAAAATGGAAAGCTCGCTGACTCTCAGCATGGCTTTAGGTCATTCCACAGTACCACCATGGCTCTTCTATCTTTCTCTAAAGTCATCAGTCCTCATCATAACAACAACAAACTATCTTCAGCACTCTTCCTAGATCTCTCAAAAGCTTTCGATATGGTCAACCATCAGCTACTGCTCAATACCCTACAAACCATCGGTTTAGACCAACACGCAATACAATGGTTTCACTCCTACCTAAACGGTAGACAGCAGGCTGTCTAATGACAGAGCAAACTGTCATCCCAACTTCCTCTAACCCTAGGTGCCCCACAAGGGTCCATACTAGGTCCCCCTTCTTTTCTCTGTCTTTATCAATGATCTGCACACCACCATCCCAGGAGCCACCTGCATCCAATATGCAGATGGCTCAACGCTAATATGCTCTGCCTTTTCTCCTACACAACTTCTAACCCTCACCCAGTCCACTTTCAGCACGGTAGAAACATGGCTAGCTAATCGCTGCCTGCTTCTAAATCCTAACAAAACCAAGCTACTACTTTTCTCCCCTAACTATAGAATTTCTCCTCCTTCCATCAACATCAAATCTAGCAATGACACCATTATCTCCCCTGATGACCATACAAAGCTTCTAGGTGTAATAATAGACAACAGCCTTAAATTTGATAAACATGTAAATCACACTATTAAGTCCGTCAACAAAAAACTTGGCTCTCTGTACAGAGCCAAACCTTTCCTCACCCCCCTAGCTAGGGTAGCTATTGGAAGATCACACCTCCTCCCTACCCTTATGTATGCCTCCACTGTACTCACCAACCTATCCAAAACCGATCTCAACAAATTATCAGGATGTTATATAGCCAGATTCGCTACTGGCATGGCTTTTAGGACCCACCATTGCAAGAACCTCAAAGCATTGGGATGGCTAGAGTATCCTACCCTTCTACAGTTCAACCAGCTTATAGTAGCTCATAAAATATTCCATCAACCCAATAACACCCCTGCCCTCAAAAATATTCACACCCCTCACAGTGCCCCCAGGCCATTACACTCCACTGATAAACTATTGATAATGACCCAAAAAATCTAACAACTCTGCAGGCGATGCTATATTTGCCAACTCAACCAGTAAAATCTGGAATCTACTCCCTACTACCGTTACCAAGGAAACCTCACTACCCCTATTTAAAAGAGAACTCAAAAAAAAACTCACATCTCATTGGCTGTGGTCTTATTCTAAACCTGACTAACAGCTTCACTAATACATGTCTTGCTACCCAACCTGCTGTTTATGCCTCATAGCATTTGAATGTCTAAGCACTGAGAATTATGAGATCTGATTGTATTATATGTTCACATTTTCTGATACGTCTCTGCCCAGATGTAAGTCTGCACATTGTGTATATTGATATCTGACAGTATTCTTTGTCTATATTTTTGTAAACATGTCTGCCTGAGTTTATCACCCAGTGATGTATGTACTGTCTCTTTTTTGGTATGTGGAGCTTTTCTCCCCAGGCCTCTGCTAAAAATGGACATATATCCAGTCGGACTATCCCAGTCAACAAATGTAAAATAAATAAAAATAAATAAATAAAATAATTTCTGAAATCTGCATACTGATTTTCTCAACAGTGTATTGCTGTGAATCATTGGTCCCTTACAAGTGGTCTAAAAGCACTTAGACATTGGTGTGTTTCAGTTTTTTGTAAATTTATAAAAACATAGTTGTTTCTAGTTCTTCAATACAAAACAGTGAAAGAGCAAGCAGATTTTTGTTAAGCAAGTGTTAAACCTGTGGTCCCCCAGATCCACCCTCCCACATGGTCCCCAGCAGTCTTGCTAGGTATGAATGGTGTCAGTAATACACGAGTCATTTATGGGAGTCAGAGTTGTCGCTACAAATGTGAGTGTGGCAGATCATGGCTGTCTGTAGTTTGTGTGTGGTTACACTAGTTGCTTGGATAATGTTGTGACATTCATTGACTAGAAATGAGAGTATTTGCTTTCTTTTTATAGTACTGCAAAGGTTTTTCTTCCTTATTCTTCATATAAGGATTGCTGCAAAACTATTTGAGACTCAGTGGTCAGATGAGTGCAGCTACAGGTCTGTGACTGTAACAGCTGTGATACACATAAGTTTGTTGCTATTCTTCTCATGGTATGCACCTTCATTAATTATCATATGACTAGTTTATTGGGATACAGTACAGTCTTTGGCATACTGAAGCAGTGAAATTGTTTGCAGGTTTTGAGATTATAATGTCATCCATCCATAACAATGGGCAGACATGTTCTGCCTTATTCTAGTAGCATATTAAATGATCAGATGAATAAAAACCTGTGTTTTTAACTAGGCATTGTTACTGTAATATATATATCCAGTACGCTGACCTGCTCATAGGAAACATTTAGTAATCTGTTTGACATTAGACCAATGCTGTGAAAGAATTTCCATGAAAATGTTATCTTAAACAGAGATAAATATGTAGCTATTGATGGGAGAATTCTGTAAAATATTTTTAGATGTGTCTTACTGGGGTAATTCCTGCAAATACATGTATAGCAACATAAAATTAATGGCAGACAATTTAGATTTCTATGCTAAACAATGTGAAACTGTTAAGTTATAACCCTGTATTAATAACCCCCAACAGTAGGTCTACATGGCCATAAGAAAGTGCCAGGTCTTGTACAAGGTATGTTCATTTTGTGGATATGAATATACTTCTGGTGAGGGAGACAGAATACAGAACATATCTAGAATGTTTTTTACTGCTGTTGTGTTGCCATTACATCAAAAATTTAAAATATCTATATTGATAGAGAGAGAGAGAGAGAGAGAGGGAGATCCAGAAGTGCTGTTGTTTGGAGTTCAGATACAGAGCATAATTTGACAACTTTGCATGGTTATTTTTATTTTAGTTTACTATGTGACATCATCAATGACTGAACCAAAGTAGACTCAGATCATGGCGGCCACAACTTCACAGAATTCCTGACGAGAAATAGAGAATCAGGAAAGCCGACAGACAGACATCTATCCTCTGAACAGAGACAGAAGGGAAAAGTAAACCAAAAAACATTGACATACCGCTTCATCTATCAGACGTGCAGCTGGATTTGTGGGTATAAAGAACATTCACATGTATCATTTTTAAATGCAGAGGATTTTTGAACTTCAAAGGTTGTGAATGATCTAATTAGAATGGTGGGAAAGGTGAAAAACATGAAAAATTCTACAAAATATCTTGAAAAATGCAGCAAGTCTAACAACAATTTTAACATTAGGTCTCAGCTAAGTACTAGATATTAGTTGTCTGTCGAAAGACACAACAAAAAAAAAAGTAGAGAACAACCATCATGCTCTGTGCCTTACATATGACTGCATCAAATTGGGTGCGGAACATTAAACAGCTCTGAGAGGATATGTTGAATATGTAAACTAAATGATTGCTGGAATGTTCCTCAGCCTGATAGGTTTCACTTCTAAGATAAATCAGACAGTGGCAGAATATATGAAAGCTGCACATTTTTAAAGGAACATTAAAAACATTCAGAATGAATTGTATTGCATTTTAATAATATACAGAGAAGAAATAAAATAAATCAGTACTTGCACAAGACTTTTATATTTTTAATAGGCATTACTGATGAAACAACTGATGTTGTAGGGATATGACACATCATTGTATTCTGTTATATTGTTAATGCGAGGTAAAGGAACAGTTTGGAGGATACTGGATAGTCTTTAGAACATGTTCCTGGCATCATACAGCAACAGTCATTGCAGAAAGGTGCAAAGCAGCATGACAAGGGGGCTGCTCAGAGTTACAATGGTCAAGAAAGGAGGGCAGCAAGCAATTACGAGTCAGGAATTTTATTATGGTTATCATGCACATCACTTTGCACATCAACGTAATCTGCTGATGCAAAGATACACATCACAGAATTCCAAAACAAGGACATTTATTTTGTGTCTTTTTAAAATCTATTCAGTAACAAGCTGTTCTGAATAATGTATCAGTGTGATGAATGCAGACACAAACATATCAGTATGTGTGTCTAGAAAATGGTGCATTTTCAGCATCCAGACTCTAAATACAATGTATGAACACTTGAGCTTATTAAAAAAGTGTTTCAATTATTTTTACAATTTCCTACATGCTCAGCGACAACTGTACAAGAAACAGGTGGACTTAAGAAACTGCTTGAAGATGGTGAGTTGACTGTTTCCATCATATAATGCCCCTTGTTGACATTTCATACAGATATCTTCAGTGCTGAAAAGGATGTATGCAACAGATGATGTCAGTTCATATTCTGAGAGAAATGCAGAAGGGCAAATACAGTCAGAGACTATTTCACTAAAATGTAGACAAGGACCATCAGGATCCCAGCCACTGCACCAGACATTGTCTAACACTTTGATGAAGTTACAGGCAAAAATCACAGTTTCTACCAACTGGGCAACTTGAAGCATCTCATTTGGTACTGCCTGAAACATTTCCATAATATACAAAACAGTCCCCACAAAAACCTTAGAACAGTAGGCAACTACTCATTACTCTACAAGAAAAACAACTTAAATATGAACCTGGGGTACTGTATCATTGTGATGATTTTGGAGAAAGTGGCAGTATATTTAGTTCAAAATGCAATAACTAATCTGAGAGTTTCACTGAGTTGTTGATCATAGCCACCATGCCTCTATCAAGTGCAGAGGCTGTAAGATATTTCTCACCACTATAGGGAATTAAAACATTTCTTCGTAGTACATGAATCAGGAAAGACTGAATACATTTTTCATGACCTGCAAAGAAAAAGAAATGATACAGTCTACAACAAACTTTAATCAGAGAGTTATTGTTTTTTGCACAACACAAGATCAGATTAATATACTTTTTATTTAAGTAAGAATACACTAAAAAGAATCCCCAGAGGATCAGAGGCACAGAAGCACTTAAATGGTATTACAATAGAAGTGCTTCTTTGGAAATAGACTACCAAAGAGATTGCCATAGCAGTGCAAGTCTATTTATATTTGTCTTCAGATAAAAAGCCAAATTCGGTAGGAAATGACATTTCAGTACTCAAGACCTCATCTGAGAAGATCGTCTGATGCAAATGAATGTGAAGTATCATTTTCATGTTATCACACCAGTAAGTCCTCTGAGTAACGTATATTTGGATATTGTAACAATGTGTGCTGCCTCAGGTTATGGTAATTACTTACAGTAAATTGAAATGAGTCGAAGATCTCACTGTTTTGCAGTGTTACATTAAATGATCACTCTTAAGAATTATACTGCCCTTGAACTGAGAATGCTAGCAAGGGTTCCGGGGGGGGGGGGTTGCCACTTTCTTTAGCTTTCATATGTTGGCATTGTGGAAAACTGCTATGTGATAGTACAACACACACATTTACATCACGTGTGCTCAACAAAGTAGCTTCTTGTATGTGGGGCCAACTAGTTTTTGTATTTTAATAGAAGTGTTGAGTGTTGTGGTATTATAGTGGTAGAAGTGTTGAGTTTTGTGGTATTATAGTGGTAGAAGTGTTGAGTTTTGTGGTATTATAGTGGACCTTATTCAACCACCTCTCATTTGTGAAATTAATTGTTCTTCTCAAACTAGCTTTGGCATGTATTCTAAAGAGAAAGAGTACTGCAGGAAGACTGTTTAATCTCTGCAATACTGAACAAAACGTTAATGTAAAACCATAATCATGCTCGAAATTTACCCCAGCAGAATATAGCCCTGCTCCATTCCAGTTAGCCCTCCCATGCATTTGCTTTCTGAAGTGCCTCCCTTACTTTGAAGCCACCAGATGAAGTACTAGTATATGTGGGTGTGTATATTATATACACTTAATAACGTATACATATATACATACATACACACATGGATACATACAGATATTGATATATTTTATATATTAAATAAGTTTTACAGAATATTATAGGTTCTTAGGTTCTTCTTAGGCAATTGATCCAGTAAATCATTAGGAACCTAGCCACATAATTTCCATTATTTGTAATATATCTCAATAAAAGCTGTAAAAGGCAGCTGGAGGTTAAATTTCTGGCTTCCCAGCCACTCATAAATATGTTTTGAATAGAGTTAAGAAGCCCTTTGGCATAACATGGAATGGGATCCTGTTCTATAGGGAAGGGATCCTTTGGGAGCAATATCTGTTATGCCAACAGGTTCTTTTTATATTCTGGTATAGATTTAGATCCATTGAATGAGTGTTTATAATATTACTAGTTTTATAGATATAGAAAAAGTCAGATAAAATAGGGTCATTCATGTCTCTATAAGGCAAGCAGAGATCACAGCACAGGAGTCTGTTAGAGACAGAGAACAGTGCTGGAGCTTCTAGATGTCCTGTATAACTTAAAAATAAACATGGTTGAGATCTTCTTTGTTAGAAACTGCTGGAACCTCTCAGGTTGGGTTATATATGCATCAGTTGGGGAATTGATTACCTCACTATGTTTGTAGTCATAAGTGAGTGTGTCAGCTAGGACCCCTTGGTATCAGGCTGCATATTAGAAAAGTATAATCTGAATATGAAGCCATGTGGAACATCACTTGTGACTTTCTTTTTGGGGAAAAGTGTTCCACTAACTCTTCATACATGGGTTCCTTCTGTGAAAGAGTTGGCAAACCAGAGGTTATACTGGGAATGATGCTTAGTCTATTGATCTTATTTATAATAGAGTGTGGGATAGTGTTGAAGGCTTTTCCCAAATAAAGGTAAATTGTATGTATTAAGCCAGGGGTAATGCATGTTAAAGAAAACTCAGTTAAAGATGTAATTTATTTTTCATTTTCTTTGTCTTCTCTACTGTTCATCTGTAAGCAGTGCATTTGTACTCTTGGCTTAGGAATATGTATTTTTTGTCTTTTTCAATATAAAAGAAGAGGGAGTATCTTTAGAAATGTGTTGGGTCTCCAGAGTTGCTGACCTCTCGTGTGAATGTAACAAAAAGGTAAAACTCCAGGAGTTGTCTTTTAAACTATAATTTTTAGTCTTAAAAAATGAACAAGCACAGAAATTGGTCTAGTTCCATCCTCACCAACATGAGTGTTGAGAAAAAACTAAAAAAACAGAAAAGCTAGTAGACTTAAAAGTTCGTTGATGAGCTCAGTCACAATAATTTCCAAAAATCATGAAACCCAGATAGTATTCCAAAGCAACAAGCTTTTATTCATCACAGACAAACAATCCTCAGTAACAAAAAATCAGAAATACTTTAAAATGTTAAACATATCACCTTTTTTCCTGTGGACCACCTAACTGCATTTTCTGAGTACTTGATAGGGTGCAACTCATTTGAGTGCCCTGATCTTAAAAGGATGGTGAAATCTTAGCAGGTGATAACTGTAATACTGAAAAAGTTGTATATAGGGCCAAGTGTAATGGCTGTCCTGCATTTTATGTGGGTAAGACTATGAATAAACTGAAAAGGTGGATTTCAAGTAATCTTTCTGACATCAGACGTAAATGCCAGAGGAACACATTATCCAAACACTTATAAGAACACCCCAGACATTCTGGTTTTACATTTACTTTTCTGGACTGTGTGGAGATGGATGAGCTTGGAGGGGATGTCAATGGTATTTTGGACAAAAAATAATTATGTTGGCAGCTGAAATTAAATGCAACCAGGACTTAACTACTATTGCTCTATTAAGAGTGTGTTGAATTCACAGAAGCTGCCAAACAATCTGTAAAGGTTTCTTACAGAATTTTTTAGGGAATTTTTGAGGAAATATTTTTATGTAAAAGAAAAAGCTGTTATGTTTAACATTGTAAATTTCTGATTTTTTTGTTACTGAGGATCACTTGCCTGTGATGAATAAAAGCTTGTTGCTTTAGAATACTATCCGGGTTTCATGTTTTTTGGTGATTATTATGACTGATAGGCAGTGATCATAACTCATGGTGTTTGAACAGCAAATAGCAAACAAAATTGCTTCAACAGTATAAATGAAACAGAAATTGTCTTCGGAATAGACTCACTGTAATCCAAGACTGAATCTTAAATCAAGTCCAATGTAGTAGCCACAAAAAGACACCAGATGTTGTTACATTCCCATGCAAATAGAATATGTTATAAATCCACCAACAATGAAAGGAAGTCCACCAATGAATGATCCAAAGTCCATTAAAACAGAACTTTATCATTAACACCACCAAAAAATAAAATAGAGTAAAAACTGAGAGTAGGTTTAGTACTTTCGTCCTAACAAAACATTTGGACTTTTTGTTTTCATGGAGGTTCTCCTTTTGGATTCACAATTATTGTGACTGAGCTCATCAATGAAGTTTTAAGTCTACGAGTTTTTCTGTTTTTTTAATTTCTACAGTTTCTAATGGACTTAATGACTTGCATATCATGGCAAGGGAAATTTCTGTTGTTGCAGAACTGATGAAATTAAACCTTTGTTCCTGGGAAAATTTATTATTAAAAGTAGAAGAATTAATTTGTTTTTCGCCAGGCCAACAACAGGAAAATGGCACTGATTTACCTTTATCCAGTGCTTAAGTCACCTTCTCAAAAACTCCACCAGGTTGAGTAAATAGGAACAACCCTTGACAAAGGTGAATCTGTTGGGATCAAGGGACTGCAGCCTGCATGTGTCATGATTATGAGCTACATCAAAATCAACTCCAGTATTTTCCAGATTATACTGTTAAGACTAACAGAACTGTAGTTCCTTAGGTTGGAAATGGGGTAACCCATGTGGATGAGGCACCACTATGGTCATTTTTCAAGCTTCAAGCTCATATCCAGTGGAAAACCTGAAGTTAAGTAGTCTTTATATAACACTAACTAGGAGACAGATAGGTATATTGTAGGACCCAAAAGAGATAGTATCCTTGGTCTTGAAGGCCACATTTAGGATCTTTTCTGGAGTTATCGGAGGGGTGTAAGGGACAAGTTTATTAGTGAGGTAAGCTGGGATGGGAGAAGAAATTTGAGTTAAATTTATCTGGAAATATATTGGCATTTTTTTTTTTTAAATTTGAGAAAGTAGTACAATTAGACATCAGCCCAGTGTAGCACTGGGAATTATTATAGACATTCCTGATATAACTAAAGAAAACATCATGATTCATTTTGGAGGAAGTTGCAATAATTAGTACTTTGCAGGATTTGATCTTTCTTCTGATCTCTTTACAAACCTTTTTAAAATCACCATTAAAGGAAGTGAATTTAACTTTTTGTTGTGTAGCTTATTATAGCAGGATTCCATTATGGGTCATATTCTTAGATTTACTAAACTATTTGTGAAAGATGAGTATAGATGCCTCTGTGCAGTAGTTTAGGTAAGAACCAAGGTCTGTGGTATAAGTATCTGCTTTGGTACCCAGTTCCACAACTGGAGGAGAGCATTAAAACGTCATGTTGCCATCTAATGAGAAAAGTAGTTTGGCTCTAGACAAGTTCCCAAAAACAGTAGCATTGGTTAAAGAGTAGGTTGGACTTTAAAGGAAATGCACCAAATATTTGATTTGATTTCACCATGACTGGATATATTTTTTCTGTGAAGCAGACAGATGCAATACTGGTTAGCATAAGGGTGAGAAGATTTGTGCCCCTGGAGGGCAACGGCACTATCTGATGCAGGGAACTGCAATTAAGAAAGTTCAGAAAATGCTCCTCCTGTACATTGATGGTGCTATAATTCTCCAGTTAATAGACTGGTAGTTGTAGTCACCCAGAATGTTTATGTTTGGTGTAAAAGGCTCAGTTTGGTCTAGGCAGAAATCATTGGTAGTGGGGGACATAGATAGGGGTTCTGTAATTTATAATGATATGGTAACTTGTTTACTTATAGATATCAACATATATAGGTCTTTGTGGTTACAATCAGGTCAATCTCTCAAGTGACAGTGGGGTACCCCACCCACCTGCCTGCAGTCACCATAGTTCTGAATGCAGAAAGACCACCTTAATACACATATACATTTACAGATATTCAGGTAAAGAGGGAATGTTTCACTGGAACCAATGATAAACAATAAAACATGAACAAATGTGAATAAAACTTAGTAAGGAATACTTTAGAAGATTTAAATTAATCCTGAACACAAGTGTTGACATCCAGAGACAAAATTCAGGCTATAAACCAATTTGTTCTTCCTGTCCTAAGTTACAGTTTTGGAGTGATTGACTGGCCCCAAAATGTTTTGGATAGATTAGATAGGAAAACATGATGGATGCTTCATGCTCCCTAAATGATTTATAAAAATCAGTGCATACCAGGATTATATATTCCCCATTCCGAAGGAAGGATGGGCCTCCTTGAAACTAATTACATGTATAGATCTGCAATCGTGGGGCTCCACACATATCTGCTGACCTCACAAGTCCCAAATGTAGTGAAAGATTTGAAACATACAGAGAATAAATCTAAGATGACTTCTCTGCTTAATCTAGCAGAAGCATATTGGCATTAAGCAGGAATGGAAATCAAACCAGAAATAGATAAAAATCAGGCAGCAACTGAATGTGCCAAAAAACAAAAGAAAGAATATAAGGTGAAGGACCAGATGAGAAGGCAAGAAATGCAGAAAAAGCATAAATATAGTTGCAAGAATAGAAAATTTCTGGAAGAACCTCTTGTTGATCAGGAACGAATGCAAGAATGGTTAAGGAGACCAAAAGATGAAAGGTTAATAATGGCAGCCCACTATCTCTATGTACACGTTGGTTTACAAAGTCCATTAAACATGTGGGAGAAACAGGTAAATGTAGGTTTTGCAAAACCAAATTGGAAACAGGTGCACACCTCGTTGCTGGCTGTGACATACTAATGGCAGAAGGACTGTATACCGAAAGGCATAATAATGTGGCAAGACTGTTGCACTGTGGATTGTGCAAACATTATGGTACTGAAGTGGCTGAAAAACACTGGAAACATGAGCCTCAAAGCATCATAGAAAATGGTGATGTTTACATCACATGGAATCCCCCATTATCAACAGTTCAAAAGATAGATGCTAGAAAACCAGATATAGTGGTCCATGAAAAGAAGACAAAAGTAGCAGTGATCATTGAAATCGCCACACCCAATGACTACAGTGTCTTGTGTACAGAGAGACACAAAGTCATAAAATATCAGGATCTGCAGCAATGTGGAAGAAAGATACCCAGACAGTTCCAATAGTAGTAGGAGCAACGGGTTTTATAAAAAATAATCTACAATTGTATTTAAATATGTTATCAATACATGCAACCCCATACAAATTGCAGAAGGAGTCATTACTGGGAACACTGCAAGTGCTGCAAAGAGCACTTCTGGCTGACATCGAAGACTGAAACAATCCTAATTTCATGAACATTGAAACTCTTTGCAAAGAAGTGTAAACCACCCCTATGCGCCTAATAATGAGTGAGCAAGATGGCAGTAGCAATGGAGCTCTGGTACACTTTCTTTATGAGAAATACTGAAATGGCAATGATCAGTCCAAGTACATTTCCTTTTGAAACAGGAGTCTGCATTTTGCAGCAGCAATAAAGGTGTGTGTGTGTGTGTGTGTGTGTGTGTGTGTGTGTGTGTGTGTGTGTGTGTGTGTGTGTGTGTGTGTGTGTGTGTGTGTGTGTGTGTGATGTTCCAGTTAGGCAGTTGGGCCATTATCTAGTTTACATGACTTGCACAGTCAAACCCTTTACCTAAGCCATGGACATGTATTCCTTCACACCAATCTCCACTGACTTCTTTTTTATTTGGTAAATCACTGAGGACTACAGTCAGTGTCAGTCATCATGGATGACACAATACATGTTAATGCAAAACATGTTGTCCTGTTAACTTTTTAAGTGATATAGAATAGTCTTCTCTTATCTTATCTGTCTCTGGTTTTGCAGAACATTTCTGATTTTGCCTTATGTTTATGGCCTGTCCTTGAGCAGATCACTTAACCAGATAGTGCTTTGGGTCAACTGGAAATCTAATCTAGGATCCGGGACTGCAGAAGTAGTAACTACATATAAACCAGAGTCGTTATTTTGTAAAGGAAGGAAAATGATTGTTGTAAACAGGAACATTATCATGTGAGCATGTTCTTTTGATGTTATCCTAGTTCTGTTGAATGTTGACAGTGTGTTTATTATTTAGTTGTGAATACATTAAAGAGCATGAAGTCTATGAGCTTAATGATAACATTTTATCTATGAATACAGTTTTAATTTAGATTTTTTTTTTGCTGACACACACCTGTGAAATGCATTCTACATGGGCTAAAACAGTTTGCCTAGCACTTAGTGCAAATGAATAAGGCTAAGAGCTGTGAAAGAGCTGATTCCTGTAGTATATAGATTGCTTCCCTCAGGATCCATTTGCCTTCCATGTGACTCTGTGAATTTACTTCACCAGACAGTAACTGGGCTGGTCCTGAAAAGGGGACACGTCAGATGGGCTGTCCAAGCTGTTAGCAAATGCATTATGCATTTGCTTTTTGAATTCCTTCATCCTTTACATGATTAGTACTTCATTATATGCTACCTGAGTATGAATCTCAGTACTTCTCTTGTAGTTTAATGAGTTTCCAGATGCATTTCATTAAATGCAAGTTTAAAGGGAAGAGAAGTTTACTGTTTCGCATGCTAAGTCTATTGTCGATGTGAGTGTTTTGTTTTGTTTAGAAACTGGCTGTTGGTTTTCTTTTTTTCAAAAACTGAAATAAAAGTTTTAAATGAAATGTAAATATCTGTGATAATTGTAAAAGTAAAGAAGAAAATGGTGTGTACACTGACAGGTATGAGCAGTGCTTATGGTAACTGGGGAGAGACAGCCAACTAATCAGATATTGGTATGGCTGGCACGGGCCTGATTCATTAACCTGAATAGGGCCCCATTTGTACACAGTCTGGCTTTGTTTACATTGGAGGTGCATGCTGCATCAATACAGTACTAAAAGCCATTCAAGCAGGTAAAAAAATAAGAAGCATGTGTCCTGCAAACATGTACCCCCACCCCCACAAAGAAAGCAGTATGTTGTATGCAATGATATCTCTGATATCTGAATGACTTGTGGGTTGATGAACAATGCTGCTACAACATTTATGTTATCTTTAACTGTTATACTTTATTGATTGCACTATAGAATGACTTATTAATAGGCCTGGATTGTGTAATACAGTCTAAACACATTGCATTTTAGCAATATGAGACACAGACCATAAATGAAATACTGCAAATAATTCTCAGATACAGTTTTTAAGTGCTTTCATTCATTGAACTACACAAGTTCATCAGAAAGCACTTAAAACCTTTATGTGAGAATTATTTGTGATATTTGGTTCATGGTTCTGTGCCTCATAGTCCCCTGGTGTGACTTAGCAGTGTTTATTGTTAAGTCTATACTGTTTATGCTGTCCAGAAATGTTTTGAAGTTAGTGTTTATTTTAGTAATACATTTTGGCAACACCTTCTTTATAGCCTCCAATAACTGTATTTGGGTTGACATGTGTCTGGTAATATAGTCTGCATTATTTGAAGTGATGATCAGAACCATCTGATCTTCAACATCCATTATGTAGTTATAGTTGTATTTTTCTGTAATACAGTCATATCTACAAGACTGAATTGTAAAGGATGTTTGCAGTTAGTTAAAAATTGTTACTCTGGCAGAACAGAGGATGCAATCTTTGACTTGTTAATGAGCAGTTTCCTGTAGCAAAGGTGCAGGGTTTTAATCTTTCTACCTTCATTTACCTACTGTATTACACTAAGTTACTTAACCAGATAGTGCTTTTGAGCAATTGTTCTCATTCATTTATTCTACCTCCGTGGTATCATTTATTTATTGGGTTTTATTTAGCGTTTTTACTGGTTTAATTGAGAATTTGGGCTGGGTTCTTTAATGGTCTGTTGTTGTTTGCCAGCTATTTCCTATTGCATAGCTGATCTAGTTCAGGAAATATTGTGGCAATATCAACAGCACAACAATTTTTATTTATTTTTAAGACAATTTTTATTAATTTAATATATTTACAATATATACACAGAAAGGAAGAAATTCAACATCACATATTGCTATACAAGAATATGAATACATTAAATTGGTATTTCAATAGCAACATTTCAAGGTTATCCCAACCACTAAAGGTCTTGGTATCATTTCTAGTTCTTATTCTGATCACTTTTTTTTTTCAGTTGTACATAGTATTGCTGTTAAATTTAAAAATTCTTTGAACGTAGGAACTGAGTTCACGTTCCAGTTTTTTGTAATAACTTTTCTAGCAACTGCCAAGAGAGCCCAAAACATTTTTTGCTCTTTGGATTTTACGGATAAAAGAAGTGGAACATTCATTAGTATTAATGATCTTGTTAAAAAAACACTTATCAGACCATAACCCCTTAAATCATACTTATCTTTTCCCAATATGCATTTACTTTTTCATAATCCATAAACATGTGTATCCAATAAGCTTTTACATCTTTACAACATCTCCAACAAACTTAAGAAGTTGTTTTACTAAACTTAGATATTTTATAGGGAGTAACAAACATGCTATGCATATATTTCCACATAAAATTTCCCAGTATCAACTTGAAGAAAGTGACTAACTGATTTAAGTTAACAAAGTTTTATTCTTACCAACTACTGAGTCACTCATTCCATTACTATATAAAAAGTTCTGGTATTTTGCATCAGAATTATTATTACTATATATAATTAATTTATATAACTTGGACAAGCTTCCTTTGTAGGTAAATGTACCTTTAATAATATTCATATATTCATATATTGGGGGAATAGTGTTCTGTTCCTCTTCACTCATATTATCCACAATTTCATTTAATTTCTTACTGATGGATAATATTAACTGGTTAGCAAATTAATCCAACTTAAATTCTTTCATTAAATATTCTGGGGACTCAGCCTTTCCTTTTTCAAAGCAATCAGACCATAATACTAATCCATTCCTTTTTAGTAAATTCATTTTAACATTATTCTGAGTTTCTTTGAATCTAGAGTGCAGCGGAATTTCCATTTTGATATTAATGGAGTTTTAAAAACATATTTCTTAGCTGTTTTAAGAATTGATTTCATTTATGCAGAGTCTAAAGAGTGAAATGAATTTCCCTCAAAGGTAAATTTTGTTAACTAGATGAAAGGATTATTACATATTTCTGCTTTATCATATTTAATAAACTTATAAGAATGTAGTATAATCTGCTCCTGGACAGTTTCCCGTTGACTAGTGTAAGCTGAGTCTATCCAGAGTATACCCATCCTCCCATAAACATATTTGATTTCTAAAAGCAATTCTTGTCTTTTTAGGATGCCATAAGAATGAAGTTAGCATTTTTTCTATTTTCTTTAAAAGTTTTTTTTTGACAGTTATTAACATTATTGAATACTATATATATATAAATATATATATATATATATATATATATATATATATATATATATATATATATATATATATATATAATATTGGGTAATATAATCATTTTAATAAGTACTAACCTATCCTCAAATGTTAAAAAACACTCATTCCATTTTTAATAAGAAGTAACACTTCTTCAATTACTTTTTCAATTATTATTAATAATCTTACTCACACCTTGATAGATTTTTATTCCTAAATATTTTAGCCTTTCCCTTGCCAATTATATTTATATTTATCTTTAAACGTACTATTTAGTAATTGATTTAACACTAAAGTTTCAGTTTTATTATTATTAGATTCCAGCAGCAATACTTCTTGAAACTTTTCAATTTCCTCATCTACTTCTCTGACTGAATAATTTAAATCTCCTATAGTTTGTAAAATAGCATCTGCAGAAAGCTGTATTTTAGATTGAAAATCTTTGTTAATTGAGAATCCATCAATTTACTCATTACTTCTTATATGATTACCTAAGGGTTTGATAACTAATGCAGATAGCAGAAGAGAGTTTTGCCTTTGTTTAAAGTGAATCCTTGAGAAATGTAAGCTCCAATTTTAATGTATGCTTTGGAGTCCCTACACAGGTTCATAGGTTGGTACTAGGCTATCTGCCCTAGGGCCTATACAAGCCTAGCCATAACAATTCCCTGGCTATTTCTTCCCATACTATTTACTTCCCTGGACCCCTGTCTAGCAGGGCAACTGACGTGACCCCCAGGGTGAATTTCCTTTCTCCCATCCAATCATCAAGGTTCCTTTTGAAGAGGACCAAAGACATGCATGGGCAGTCTATTCCAGAGTCTGGGGAGTCTCTGGGTCAGGAACCTATCCCTCTAGCATGTTTTGTTTATTGTGATGACAAGGTTTAGATCTCTGGAGCGTGTGGCTCTGAGGGATTGGGATTTCTTTAAGTGTAGTATGTCCAACAGCTCTGTGTTTGACATGGCCTTGTATGTTAAGCAGAGATCGCCGCTGAGTAGACGATATGCAACAGAGTATAGCTGGAGTTTTTTAAGGTGGTCAGCGTAGGGCATCTGCTTTAGTCCTGTGATTCTTTTAGTGAGGTATTTCTGTGGCCTTTCCAGTTATTGCAGATGTCTTGAGAGGTACATACAAAATGGGGCATTGTATTCTATAATGGGTCTAATGAGGGATGAGTACAGTGGGACAATGATCTCCTTTTTCCTGGATGAAAAGCCCTTAGTGATGAGTTTTTTTTTTTTAATATTCCAATAAACTGTCCTGGAAATGCAAATGCATCTAAGGTTTTAAACAAGTAGTTGCAATCTACATAATCAAAAGCTTGCTCAATGTCTAAGCTAATTAGAGCCAATTTCTTGTTTAAATCTGAGATAGTTACTACCCTTTTTATATTATTGTACATTAATCTATTAACTATAAATCTTGTTTGATCTATACTAATTAATCTGCTTTATCTCTTAATCTTGTAGCAAAAAAGGAAGTAAATATTTTATAATCTGCATTTAATAATAAAATGAGGAAACTAACTCATTATCCTTTCCCTGTTTAAGTATAGGGGAGATTACTGAAAATGTCCATGAGGGAGGAATTTTGTCACTCCGAATTATCCTGAAAACATCACTCAGTAATTCTAAAATATTTAATGGAAGCAGACTATATAATTCCATACTTAAACCATCTAACCCTGGTGCTTTACCATTCTTCCCTTTTTTTAAATTTCTTTAAATTCTATCAGCGTAATAGATTTATTCAGCAGAGATGTTTGTCAGTTATTAAGTTTATTAGTAATATTTTTCTTTAAATAATTGTCAATTTTGTAATCATCAGGATTATTATTTTTATCTTTTTTAAGATCCTCATGGAATTTTTTAAAAATATTAATCATTTCTCTAGGTATGATATTATTGATTTGTGCCTTTTTGCTTAACATCTTATTTCTGTTTGTTAATCTATGCAGATTTTTGAAGTCATGGCATACTTGTGCAATTTTATTTTTTCTAAAGCTATCTCCACTTTATGCGTTAAAACTATTTGATATTTTGTCATAAATTCTTTAATGACTTCAGTACTATCTTTCTTTCTTTGTTGCTCAAACCTCACTTTGCAGGTTTCATCTTGTAATTCTAACAACTCTTTTTCCCACTTTTTCATTTTACTACTAGACCATCTTCCCATTCTATCTTTAATATGCATTTTTAAGGAGTACCATAGTATGACTTTACTAACCTGACCATTATCATTCAAAGATAAAAAAATCTTGATTTGTTCTTTAATGTAACTCTTACATTAATCTGACCATTATCATTCAAAGATTTAAAAAATCTTGATTTGTTCCTTAGTGTAACTCTTAAATTCTTTTAATGTCATCACACATACAGGATTCTATAAATAATCTGAAATTTTCATATATCCATTACTATATTAATATAAAGGAAAAGGAATATTTTTTTAAAAATTCACTTTATTGAGTAAATCTATAGGGGTACAAATCCTATCAATTCTAGTTTGTTTCCCATGCGCATAAGAATAATGAGTGAAGAATCCATTTATTTAGTGCTTTAGCTGATGCCAGTATTTTAGCTTTCTTCTGTTTACTTCTACACTAGATATGCAGATAAAATACCCTGCTAAAATTAAACTACCCTTCCTATGACTTTGTAGTAAGTCTAAGTAATCTTTAGCCACTCTCAGCTAGTATATAGAGCTTGCCATTATGTTTAATTATTACAAATGTAGGCATTCCTTTGGGATCATTAATGTATTCCATAACCTTAGGCATTACAGTAGATTTTCTCCAAAGTATAACAGTTCTTCTCCACTTTTTGTTAAAGAAGATGATAACATTTCATAACCTAAGTTATTTAAACATTGTATATCTTTATGTCTCAAGTGAGTTTTTTACAAGAATATAATGTCTCCTCTAGTTAATTTTAGATATCTTGTTAATGATTTCCTTTTGCTGCCATTGTTTAATACATTTATATTAATAGATGACAGATTAAAACTATTCATACTTTATATTTAAGAAGATTTATTTTAGAAGATAATATAACACATTTATCCACCATATTAATTTAATTATATATAAGACTCTAATGCATTCCTCCAACACTGTCTTAACATTCCACATTTTTTTAACTCTTCCTTTCTGCAAACCAAACTACTAAAACTCACAAATAACAAAAAGAAAGACAAGTCTACAGTGCAGATTCAATATGACGCACACATGATAGTGCACTGCTTTGTATTCAGTAAGCTGCTCTACATGCTGTACAAGCACTGTAAATATCATGGCATGCTAATTACATCATAAGCAGCAGAACTGTATGCTAATCAACCAATCCAAGATGAAGGAGATATTCAACAAGCTATAAAGCAACCATGTAGACTCAGTGCTGGTTTCCCTGTGAATTCCAAAACCTATTTTAATACAGCCACAGAAACTAGGCTACACAAAACAGAATGTTAGGGGCTGCAGCTGCCCTTATTCATGTGTATTTGCAGCAGGCCCATGTCTATGCTGCTGCTACTGCTAATAGACCATGGCCAAGAAGGAGAAGGGTTTTTAGACCCCATTTAACTTTTCATTATCTGCATGAGGTAGAAATCATAGAGCGCTACAGAGTGGAATGAGACACACTACAGGAGCCTGCAACCTCTGATTGACTCTAATGAAGGCTATTTAATTTATTCAGCTGAAACCAGTCTGTTACTGCTCTACTTATATATGCTTTAATAAAGCATTCATATATCACAGTTTGCTGGCCTTTTTTGACTTGGACTTATCCTTTTTGAGGCCGTGCAGTTGCCATACTTGCAAGGGTTGTTTCATTTTGTATTGGTTGTATTCCCCTGCTGTTGGTCTGTGATATGCTGCACATCTATGTCTGTGCTGGGGTTTTGCAGCTCATTGGATATTTGGTGCTTTTCAGTGATTTTTGAGAAGTTTCTTCTATTTCTACACCTGTGGATTATTAGGAGTCTTGTGTGCTACAGTTGGTGTTTATAGAACTGTAAGAACTGTTTTCAGATGGTTTTCATTCTATTGTGGATTTGGCCCATATCACATACGCTGATTGCCAGGTTTGCTTAGGCCTAAATATTTCAGGACTTTTCATCTTTATCGCAACTCAGTCTTTCAGGCTCAGCTTTTGGTATGGATCCTTTGTTTCAATGAAGGTGCGATCAGAAGCCTTTTTTTTTTATCTTTGGTCAATTTAAAACAATTTTTTTTACTTTGGGGGTGCATTTGTCATTGGATTATCACAACTCCAAAACTGACTATTTCTTTAATCTATGGTTGGACCATTGTGTTTATGGTGTATTCTAGTTTGGGACTCATGATACAGGAAAGTCTTTTGCTTTTTCTGCACAGGTTGGGCCTTTTATTTAGGGCAACTCAGTTAACAGAATGGTTGTGTTTGTATAACTAAACAGCATGGTCTACTGGGTCTAGGACTATTCACTGAAAGCACATTTCACTGAAACACATTTGACTGTGCACAATTTACTGAAAGCTCAATTCACTGAAAACACAATTCACTGAAACACATTTCACTGAAAGTTATATAGGGCCTTTTCCTCACTGTTGTGTGACCCTGGAGTTAGTATATATAGTAAGGGGGGTGTGGGGGTCGTAGCCCCCCACCTATTTTAAATATTTTGAACTATATACATGGATACTTGCAATTCCAATAAATTACTCTTTTCTGAACTTAATATATATCCAAAATATGTGGGGGAGTTATGCCCCCCACACCCCCCTTACTATATATACTAACTCCAGGGTCACACAACAGTGGGGAAAAGGCCATATATAGCTTTCAGTGAAATGTGTTTCAGTGAATTGAGCTTTCAGTGAATAGTCCTAAACCTGGTCTACTAGTATTGCTGTGTTAAATGCATATATGAATAAGTGTTACAAGTGAAAGGGATAAATATTGGGTTGCAAGCAGGGAAGAACGCAATTTGAGGTCATAGTCTCTGTCTGTTATACACATAATCTGTTTATTGAATTTATTTTGTATATATACAAGTGGCTCAGTTTTTGGCTTGGACTTTTTATTCCAACAATGGCGCCATCAGAAATGTTTGGACCTTTTGGGTTACTTCAGAACAATTTTTTATTTTGGGGGTGTTTCTGCACGTATTCCTGGTCAAATTATTACAACTTAGAAATGGACTATTCCATTGATCTATGATTGGACTACTGTGTTTACGGCACACTCTGGATTGGGACTTATGTTACAGGAAAGCTTTTTCTTTTTCCTGTACAGGTTTGGGCTTTTATTTAAGGGTAACTCAATTAGTAGAAGGTGTTCTGTTTGTGAAATTAATAGCGTTGTCAGCCATTATTGCTGTGTTGAAATCCATACATGTATAAGTTATATGCGAACAGGACACATATTGGGTCACTAATGGGCTGGAAGTTGTTTTAGTGCTATAGTCTCATTCTGTTACTAGCTGTCCACGGTGGTACAGCGGTAGCATTGTTACCTCACAGCAAGAGGTTCTCCCGTTCGATTCACGGCTGGAGTGCCTTCTGTGTGGAGTCTTCATGTCCTCCCCATGATCGAGTGGCCTCCGAAAGACATGCGTGAATGGGCGTGCCTTCGCTGAAGGTTGGGCATTGGGCTGGCAACTCCGCACCATAAAAAATCGACTGCCAATCATTAGCGGACGGGAGTTCTGCTGTGGCGACCCCTAACCCGCAAAAGCCGAAAAGACAAACAAGTCTCATTCTGTTACTCATGTTTATATATTATTTAATGTAGTTATTGTATATACAACTGGCTGGAATACAATCAGTGTGATTACACGGTGGTTTGGGCCTATGTAGGCTATTTCTTGGTCCGTTTCGTATTTTATATCAGCAACATGATTTTCCTTCCTAGGATTTTTGAGACGACAAGATTAACATTCAATATTTGGATATTGAATTTTTTATATTTGATTCATTTGTTTTCCAGTTTTGGAATTATTTTTTATTCACATAGGATCCCTACTGGTCAATATTATTACTGCCATCCTTTGACGGTTATATTTACCTAATGCAGTTTTGGTACATTCTTTACTTCTGGTACTGTTGTAGTTGCAATCTAATATATATGATTATATGGTCAACTAGATTATATTCAGGGTACCATTATACTGAGGGGGGTTGTTGAGTCATCTTTATACTTATATAGGGGATTCATTGCATGGGCTCAGAGATATATACTGTTGTTGTGGGTCTAATATTGTGTTACACATTTACAATCTGCAGTAAGCCTGACAGTATTTCATTTATGTTCAATCAGAAGTTTACACAGGGGAATGTAGCATTGCGTATAACTGATTTCCTTATATACATAAATATATACGACTAAGGAGAAGTTAAGCACGCGCTATTATTGTTCATTACTGTGAATTTGTCTTTGTTTGTGGTCAAACACATCAAGGAATGATACAAATATTCTGTCACAGACAGGAACAAACGTAGCATTGCTGTTGAATTTTTGTCTTCACATTTGGGCACCAGTTTAGATGATACGCTCTGGCTACCATTATTCCCTTGACTTTGGTTATAAGACAATAATACTGTTGGATGGCCTACAAATATCAGTGGTTCACTTTAATATTTGGCATATTGGGACTATCTTTTTGTATATATATTTGAGCTCATTCAAGTCTTCCCTATTGGAACTATATACCATCACTTTTTGGTACCGTGTTTAAATTGGATTGGAATTACATATATATTTTGCAACTCAGTATTGACCAGGTAATTACCAAATGGATTTGACTAAGATCCTACATGGATTATCAGCAGACAGGGATGACCTGGGTATTTTCGGTCTGGGATCCATTAATAATATGAACACTATGTTGGACCCACTGGAACCTGAGAATATGTGCATTTCCCATTTTCAAAAATTTACTAAATGTATGAGGTCTTTACGGACAAATGCTTGGCATCTCAAACTTTTTAAGGCTTACCAAGCCAAGGGAATTTCACCCAGAGACCTTAGAGTTCGTACCCAGCCTTTGGTCGCAAATATAGATTCAGAATTGGCCGAATAATGGGCTATAACACAACAAAAAGCCTCAATGGGTTCGTTGAAGTATTGGCTGCTTATTATGATTGCTCTATTGATATGGATATATCTGAGGTACCCAAGATGTATGAGGAAATAAAGAAGTTTGAAGCTCAACCTTCTTATACCACATGCTTAAATAAATTGAGCCAAGAACTACTCAATTTAGAACACCAGCTCAAGGAGAGAAAAATACATAAGTTCCAAAGAGATATGGGGGATTATGATAGGGGTAATCCCTTTAGCACAAGTAAACATGTTAAATTTGAGAATGGGAATAAATAAATTCTCAAACGTAAACAGTCTAGGTCCATTCTTAAGAAATCCACATCATCTCATAATGGGACATCTAGGGATGACTCCTCTTCAGTCACAGACCTAGATATACAGCACACCACAGATTCTCCTGTTTCCAAATGCAGTAATTCACAGAACCCTTTAGGGGCAGGACAAGGAGGGCAGGGAGAAAACACACCAAGCGTAGACAGTACAGAGGGCCTACTCAGACTCATGATACAGAAATAATTGGTAGTAGCAATGTGTTAAACATTTCATCACAACTTTTGTCACAAACTCATATTCAATTGTTAAATAAAGGATTACATTTTGTACCTGGTTTCTTTGTTTCCGAGGACTTTCTTGTACAGGATGTTACATCCTTTTGTCATCTGCTAAATTTAAAACTATATTTTCAATCATTTACCAATTCTGGGGAAGATGATGCATTCAAATATCATAAATCTAACTTCATGCCTCCTATGCATCACAATGTCCAGATGTTTCAAGTATGCATTCTCAAAGATCTACATTTTCATTTCAGGGAATTTGGGATCAAGCCTAATAATCTCTCAAAGATCGAACAAAAGGCTTTACAGGAAATGCAAAACAATAAAAATTTCGTAATTCTACTTGCGGACAAGGGAGGGGCAGTGGTTGTCATGGACTGGGCACACTATAATGCTGAAGAAGGAAGGCAATTGAATGATGGGCGTTACTATATACATATGCCTCTTGATCCTAGTTTTAACTTTAAGAAACATATTGAAGAATTTCTTTTGTCTGCTAAGGAGGAGGGTATTATATCTGGCTCAGTATTATATCATTTCACAGTGCCTGATCCTAGGAGCCAATATCTGTACTTACGCCCAGAGATGCACAAAGATCTTAATCATCCACCAGGAAGACCCATTGTCTCAAGGAAGAGCTCTATCACAGAACCACTTTCTCAATTTCTTACAAAACATTTACAACCTTTACTCAAATAGGTTCGATCCAGGGTCCAAGATACTATTGAATTTTTACAGATCTCAGACATGCAATTGGAATCAGGTTGGTTGTTATGCACTCTGGATGTATCTGCTTTGTACAACAATATTCCTCATTGGGCTGAGTTACAGGCACCTGAATATTGGCTATACAGATCTGAACTTTATCCACCAGGATTTAACACCTTTTTGATCTGTCTAGCAGAACATGTTCTGACCAAAAGTTTTTTCTACTATCAAAACAAATGCTACTGACAGGTTCAGGGCACAGCCATGGGGGCATCTTTTGCCCCCATTTATGCTGATCTTTTTCATGGCTTTTGTAGAAGAACATTTTATTTATGATACTAGCCATAACATATACTTAGATGAAATTGACAAGTGGAGGCATTATCTTGACGACTGCTGGATGGTGTGGAGAGCTGATATTGAATATCTTCCAGAGTTTGTTGAATACTTAAACAGCAATAAGTGGGAAATACATTTTACAGTCAACTATGATGCCCAAAAAATAACTTTTTTGGATGTGTTAGTTACCAGAAATGCTGATAATACTTTAGATACAGAGGTTTATTGCAAGTACCCGCAGTATATTTCCCTGCTACATGCATCCAGCTTCCGTCCACCACATATTACAAAGAACATTCCCAAATCTCAATTTCTTCGGATGAAGCGTATCTTCTCACATCCAGCCACTTATGAACATTTCAAGTAGGATCGAACCAACAGGTTCAGAAATAGGGGTTATAAAACTGGTAACATCCTTACTGCCAGTAATTGGGTCTGAGGTCTAGACAGAAAGGACCTACTTAAGTATAAAGATAAAAAATGGGGAAGTGATTCGGAGATTTGTTTTGTAACCACCTATGGGAGAAATACCAACATGTTACTGGATAGTGTCCAAAGACAATGGAATATTCTTTTAGCAGACACCAGGTTATCTGAGTTTCTTAAAGACAGATGTTTTTTCTCCTTCGAAGGGGGAGGACCCTTGGTTCACATTTCAGTTATTTTAAACATGGCTCCAGATATACTCAGGATCCCACTCAAAGATCTTTGACAGGTGATTTACTTTTTGGTTGTGTCCCTTACGGACACTGTACACATTGTCATAGGTTGACAAAATGTAAACAATTCACCAGCAGGAACACAGGTATTGTTTATGATATCAGGTTTTAAGCTAACCATGGAACTGATTGGGTGATTTATCTGGTGACATGCACCTGCTCAACCTTTTATACTGGGCAAACTTCAAGACCTTTGAGACTATGCATATCTGAACATTGCAGTGATATTAGGACCAAAAAATCAAGTAATGCTTTGTATAAACACTCAATGGTACACAAGAATGCAAGCTTTAGATTTATTATCATAGACATGATTGTGGGAAATAGAACAAATAAAGCTGGATGGCACTCAATATTAAATACAAAAGAAAAAAAGTGGATCATTAAGCTGGGTGGTTATTTCCACCAGGTTTCAATGAGAATTTATGAACAACCAATGAACTGTAATCTTATTTCTACCTTGCAAGTATAAAAGGGCAATGGATTCCAATGTGTTTTTTCATTGAGACTGATGAAGGCTATTTAATTTGTTCAGCTGAAACCAGTTTGTTTCTGCTCTACTTATATATGCTTTAATAAAGCATTCATATACCACAGTTTGCTGGCCTTTTGTTTTTAGACTTGGACTTATCCTTTTTGAGGATGTGCAGTTGCAGTACTTGCAAGGGTTGTTTCGTTTTGTTTCAAACCAAGGGGAACCAATACCAGTGGAGACTAAACAGTGTAGCACTTATAATTTTAGCTACAGGAACCTTCTGGAGACCAACAGGAGACATGTGGGGGTGTCACAGGCATCAGCATCCGGGATTATACATCATTTCCTGAATGCTATGCTGCAACATGCCATTGAGCACATATATTTTCCAAGTACAGCTGAGAACAGAGCCAGAGCTCTGCAGGAGTTCTACCCTGTAGCATACTACCCTAAAGTCCTGGGTGCCATAGACTGTACATGTGTAGAAATCAAAATATCACCCAGGGGAAAAGGGAAGGGTGTACACAAATAGACAGAGCTACCACTCTATTAACTGCCAGGTCATGTGTAATACTAAGGGAATCATCCTGAATGTGTGCACTGGCAACCCAGGGAGTTACCATGACTCACATATCTGGCACAACTCTCAACTGTATGAGATGTTTACTCTGGGGGATATTCCACAGGGTCATTTACTGTGGAATGCAGGTTATGCACTGGAACTGTGCCTGATGATGCCAATCAGAAATGCACACACACCAACTGAAGAATGCTGTAATGAGGCACACACTCAAAAAATATAGAACATGTGTTTGGGCTGCTGAAGTCACAGTTCTGGTGCCTAGATACATCAGGGGAAGCCCTGAAATACAATCCGTGTACATGTGCTGAAATATTCACAGTCTGTACCATGCTCCACATCATTATCCTGTGAACCCACCTTCAGCAGGAACTGCAAGGGGAAGCGCCACAGATCCCACCACTACTACTGGCAGGGTCATCACAGCCACATGCAGAGGGAGAACCAGCAGCTGCTGTGGGTGTAAGCAACATAGATATCCACAATATGGTCTCACATTGGCCAAGACGCAAAGGAGAGCACACATGCTCACCACCTAAGGGACTAAAACCTTCATCCTACCCCTATACATACAACAACATTGATTCCAGGCAACACTCACAACCTTTATTTACCCACATAATGGCTGTGTACTGCTATCATAAGACAGCGTCAGCCCCAAACTAAAACTCTTGCAACTGATGGATTTCCAAGGTAAATGGTGAACATGGAATAGAAAATAAATGTCTAAGAATACAAATGAATGGCATATCCTTGCATACTGTTACTTGATATTGTAAGTCCATATAAAGTGGGTGACTTTTACAGCAATTACATCAATATGTGACAGCACTGACTTATGTGAATACATATGTGCTCCATCAAGTAATAAGCCTTACATCTAAAATGTACAGATTTTTAATGAATGTCCACATTTTGGCCTCATATGTTTATAATGGAAAATCCTTAAAGCATGAAGTTAGATAATAACAACACACATTTCAGTTTCAGACTTCATATCCCTCAGAACAAACATAAAAATAGTAATGCAAGATCTGATATTTTATCAACTCTCTAAGTTTTTAAGACCAGAATGTTTAAAAACTCTCCCCATTCTGGGACTTTGTCACACTTTTATTTATGGCTTGGTCCAGCTTTCTTGGTCTAACAGTTTGGCAGGGATGTACACATTACAAAAAATGTAAGAAAGCAGTACAATTTGCAAAACAGCATCACAAAAATAGATTTACTAAGAACTAAGTCGGCTATGCACCCTGAGCATCAGACAAAAGAGTTATGTTTCCCTGAAACAAAAAGGTAGAAAACAAGGGTATGGTACAGTTATCATCATTTGCAAAGGGCATTGTGTGGGAGAGGAGGGCAGGAGGCCTAGGCTGACACAAAAGGTAGTGAGTGTGTGTGAGTAAGTAAGAAAAACAGGCAGATATTTGGGTAAAGTATCAAATGACCAATGAGACAGAATGATCTTTAAGCCTCATGACTGACCCATTTAACTGTTTTGTGTGTGCGTCTGTATGTGCATTCCAGGTGAAATTGATGTTAAAGTGCCTGCAAGAACACAGCCAAGCACTGTGTTAGCTCTACATCCTAGTAAGTTGGAGAGGGTTTACTATCAAAATGCCAACGTGCAATTGCACGGCTATGAAGTATTCGAACAACATATGTTTGAATACTTCATAGTTCGGCAGGTTATGTGAGCGAACATTATCATTGTGAATGGACTGTGCATTCGCAATTATAACATTCGCTCATGTAAGGGGATCGCGGTACAGTGCGGTTAGGGAAATACATCCCTTTCCGCACTGTAGTGTGATCTCAGAGTTGGAATATTAAGTTAGGGGGGGTGTGGGGGGTGCAGGGGGACTTGCCCCCCTGCATAGATGTGAGTGTAGGCTAGTTAGGTAGGGAGTTAAGGAAAGGGTGGGAATGCTGTTAATTGTCGAAAATGTCGCAAGCGACATTTTCGACAATTAACAGCTGTTTTTGACATTAGGTGCATACGGAAATGTTCATTTCTGATGTTTACATTCGAAGTTCCGTACACTTTTTTTTTTTATTTTCGAATTTTTGATAGTAAGCCGTTGGAGAGATGTAAGCTATGCATGGTAGAAGTGACAGTTCATCATCATTGCATCTGACCCTTAGAACTGATTCTGCCAGCAGTTGCAGCACTGCCAGATGCACTGCTGCAACCTGAATGTGACTGGTGTCTGCTGGATGAGCTCTCCTCATGAGTATGCCCAGGACTATGGCCCCGTGGCCTGCTATGTCTGAGTGTGGAAACCTCAACCACTGATGGAGCACTGGAAGTAGTAACACTACAAGAGCATGATTGGGCATTGCCATGTTGGCTAACATCAGATGATGTGGTTGACCTATGCCCTCATGGATGCCATTGCCTTCCCAGCAGATGTTCCATCACAGGCACTACCCATTCCAATGTGTCATTCATCTGATCCATTGAATCAGCAACACAGTGGAGGCAGTCACACATATCAGCCTGTGCCACATCTACAACCCTAAGCATTTCCTTGGAGGCCCTATTGGAACATGCCTGCACCTCCATGATGGCCGTAAAAATAAATTGAGTGGCATAAAAAGACATATCTAGATCAGGTAGAGGATGGACAGCAGCCTTCCTCTGAGCAACCTAAACAACCCTCCTGCATGGCACCTCACCCACACTTTGGCTACAGCCAGAGTCAACAGACACTGAAGTTACAGTAACCACACTATCCTGATCAAATGTCTGTCCCTCCACGTGCCCAATATTTGAGGGCTCACTGGAATAGGTTTGCGTAGGCCTTCTGGCTGTGTCCAATGGAATTACAAGGGATGGCTGAATGTCAACCTCAGTGTCAGATTCAACCTCTGCACCCCTCGACTGTGCCTGTGCTTGGCCACCATCATCATCAGAGTCTGCCGATACTCTGGCATCAGGTGGTAGGAGTTCTACACTTCCACTGTCAGGCCTCAACTGTGATAATAAGCAAAAACAGAAGAAAGAAATTACTAGCTACACTACTATAGCTCAATATATGTGAACAAACTAACACTAGTGCCACTATCACAGACAGTACAATACACATATCATCCTGACACCCACCTCACACATATGGATAAATGAATATTTCTGTAAAATGCTCATTAGTACTGAAATAAAAAATGTTTGGCTTACAATGTGCAGATGAATGCACACTTGCTAGGGAGGATGGTCCTGGAAGACGTTAAGTAAAATGGAAGGACACCATCATCACAATAACAGTAACACTGAGGGAAAATGTTTGGCCTTTATATGTCCATTAACAATACATTTAACTGAAACTTGGATGGCACATCCACCCCAAGCCCATGTGTAATGAACCAAAATGTGTTGTTAACTGTATCAATATATAACTAGTTTTCCCCCAAAAAAAGTTATTAAACCAACTTAAGTATTGATTTCAGTGTTTTACTATGCAAGAAATATTTAAAACTTGACATAGACAAGCCTACCTGGAAGCTTCTCCTGGGACATACTTGTCCTCCCTGAAACAGTAGCACCTACATCAATCACATGCAGTTGTGCAGTTTCCACTGAGCTCTCTGGATTCCTGGCAGTGGATAGGAACTCTTCACTGGTGTCAGTGATGACTCTGTAGTAGCACTCCCTGTAGCCAGCTGTCTACTGCAGCTGCTCTCCTCTGGACCGATGAAGTCATGGCAGTGGCTCTATGACACACCTCATATGTCCTGCTGTGTCCCCCAACAGCATTCACCTCATTCACAATTTGGTTCCAAATTTGCATTCTTCCAGACATATTCCCATGTCCTCTCTTAAGCAGAAACACAGCGTGTTGCTGAAATGTTTGGACAATCACATAATTTTCAGGGTCACTGAATTGGAGTTTGTGGTGACTGAAATTCTTGGGTGCCATAGTATTAGGTGACATAAAACACAAAAAAGGATAGTACACATAAATATCACATAAATAAAAGCCCTGCTTAGATATAACACATTATTAGTTTTTCAATATTACTCACTGAAGAAACAAAAAACTTTCAAGTTATTCAAATGTAAAAAAGGGTTATGTGGTTGTAACATATCACAGTCATGCATAAACAAAGGTTTGATCCAGAACAAGGAGTAACAATAGCAAAGCAAACCTCTGTAAAAACATTTTGGTTGTGGCAACAAAGAGATAGAACTTGGTTCCTCCACTCCCAAAAAGGCAGGCAAATGACATTTTTGTACCAAATAAAGGAATAAAACATCAGTGAATTGTTATAAATGTTATCAAACAAACTGCCCCAAAAACATGTGCACACATTTACCACATAACATTCATTTTTTTTATGCAATTGCCAGTCAACTGTCTCTGTGGCCAGCAGTTCCCTAGAGGAGTCTATGCGCCATCCTAGATGGCAATCACCCCTGTGTCACTGACAATATAGGGCATTTAAATTTCACTGAAATAAAAATAGAAGAATGTAAAGAGAAATAGTTATAACATTAACACCTGTGATAAAAGTTAAATAAGGCTGTGCATCTGAGAAAGTAAAATGCCCAGACAAAATGTCTATGCCATCAGTCAACTTCTAAGAAGTGCATTTGCTAATGTATATATATATATATATATATATATATATATATATATATATATATATATATATATATTTCCATTCCTTACATGGTTACCTTTTTATAGTGTAGATTCAGGCCTAGCAGGGTGGATATGCAAATAAGGTATAAACTCATTAGAATTGCTGAATCCCAAATTCTTGGCTCCGTGTAGAACATGTAAACATAGTGTAGGCATTCCCTCAGTGTTTATTGCTAATGGATTCCAGATGTGAATGATTACTGGCAGGGAGAGGGAAAATACAACAGCAGTTCAGACTCCCTTACGCCCAGTGGGTGTGTCAGTCAGGTTAGACTTACAAAGTGTAGAAGTAATTGCATCATGGTTTTAAATGTAAGTATGCAGCAAGCATTTCACAGTTTCTGTTCAGTAATGTCCAACCTCCCCTGCATTTGTTGAAAACTGTATATTATTGCCATTCAATATTCTCACATATTTTAAGGAGAATGATACTTAATACCTCACATGCTGCATGTCTCTGATTACAGCTTATATAAGAGAAGAATGAACACCACAGAGAGCTGCATTTCTACAAACAATAGACAAATGGTTGTGTGGTCACTCATTGCACTACATCTGAAATTAATACATGTGCAGACAACTCAGAAGTGTACAAGTGCTACATGTCTTGTTAATACTGTGGATGATTTTGGACTTGCTTGTAGGCACAATGATTTCCATTCTCTGCCACAAAGCTATTTCATTGGCAAACAGGGAAAAGGCACCCTTACTGTGCTTTGAAGGTTCATTGGTCTGAGAATTCAAATCCATACTTATGTAAAACATCTTTCATGTGTACTAACATATATTTTGTAGTAGTGTTTATTTTCTAAATTTCTTTTCTTTTTGTAATGCCATTATTTGCATGGTGTGTTGTTTAGCATCAACACGGGAAATGGATAAACACAATAAGCTTCATGTAATGTACTTTTTTAATAACCAGTACATCCACTACCAGTACATATGCTAAACACGTTAATCCACACAGCATGTACTGTCTGTAGATCATGGTTCAAGTCTCACCTTTGTCTTTTAAGGATGAAGCCTAATAAACACTGCTCACAAGGCTGAAACAAGTTTAGCTTTGCTTGTCTTGTTTGCGCGATGCTTACCATTGTACAAATCTGGACTAATGGTCCACACAAGAAGCAAACAGAACACCTGTAGACAGGATGCAGACATTCTCAAATTCAAAATGGATACAATGTTCATTCTTTGCTTTCCATCATGCAATGTTGCTAAGTGAGACTGTGCAGCTGTTAGCAATCTTCCCCAATACCAGCAGGTCTAGAACACCTACAGAGAGGAAGGAGACAATAGACAATTTCAAAATTTATAATTCTATCAAGTATGCTGAGCACCATAAACACCCTAAGCAAGGTTGTGCAATGGTTAGCACACAGAATTTAATAATGAATAGGAAAATATGCAACTGTTATTTAACTATTCCTATGGGAGCAGGTGGAAGTGTAGAGCTGTCATACACATGGTCCTGGGTACTATTACATGAAATTCCATATATTTTTACTATTGCTCTATTTCACATTCATATTTAATATCACATAAAAATTGCACATAATTATAAATAACAATAGGTATGTATAGCAGTGGAGCTCATATAAATTATATGTATGACTGAGGGCATACAGACTATTGTGTTTCTGTAATTATAATTGTGTTATCTGGCCTTGGTGGGATTCAGACTTCAATAAGACTCATACAGACATGAATGTATAAACCATGACCTTGTCAGGTCATACACATACATGGTTAACCTCTCAGTTTGTCATGTGTATTTATATATAATTCATGAGTATGTCTGAGAAGCACTTCTTGTGTGCCAAGGATGACAAATCACTGCTAAGGAGGAAAATGTTGTGTCTCTTATTGATAGGATTGCATCTCACCTCATAAAAATCAGTTTTATCAATGTATAAAGCCAAACCAAAAATGTGTCAGGTCATGAAATGTATGCCCCAGTACATGTCTGCAAAGTTAAATCACCAAACAGTTCCAGCTGGAGACAACCCCCAAAATAATACCAAGTGTCACATTAAACTTCCAGTTTCAAAAACTGGTTTCCTCTCTGTTTGGCACTGTTGCTCTCTGCTTAACATCGTGCAAATGCAATTGGCATCATTGTTTAGGTTTGCACACTACCAGTAAATGTGATAACAGGCACTGACAGGAAATAATTCTTAGCTATTGCTGTTCTCCCTGGTTGAACATGTCTGACAGTGGAAGGGAAGTTTCCCAATTTAGGGCCCAGAGGCAGGGTGTTGAGTAGTGCAGAATCTTCAATGGACTCCCTGTAAAGTGCCACATCTAAAGGCTTTTGCAAGGAGACTATTCCTGCTCCCAGTAAAGTCTTTACAGCACAAGGAGTAGGCCAACTCCAGTGGCTCAGCCTACCCCCACTCCAACAGCTCTGGCAACAAAGCCTAGCAGATCTGGGACCCAACCTGGCAGTACCAACTCTGTTGCCCCTGTACTACCTGTGCCCTCAGGCAGCACTACCCCAGCAGCTGGTGCTGTAGTATGCTCTGTGAGTACTAGCAGAGGTGGGGTTTTTATCACCTACCAGGAGATGCCAGGGTTGGGATAAAGGGTCATGCACAACACCACTGGTGCACGTCTACACCAGATGGAGAGGCTGCTGTCCCTTATGGCCCACAGGAGAAGATGTCAAGCACTCCAACAGCCAACAGAGTAAGGGGAAAGTGATGACAATCCTGTGCATGAGGACTAGATTCTCACTGTACCTATGTTTGATGGGCATGGGGATCTGTAGTCCCCTCCCTAACCCCAATCATGGTTTCCCTAACCTGTCATGTCCCTCACCATCCCTGTGTCTTGTCTTGTTTATCCTGTTTGTTTGCATCTGCTTCCTCACCTATCTTACTTACCTGACTCAGAAATACCCAAGTCCATTACCTAACATTCCTGTCTTACAGAAGTAAAAATAAAAACATATGCACCTGTCCCACAAAAAAAATCATCCAATACATAAGTCTCCACTTTGCACACATCTTCGTGACATACTTGATTCAGTCCAATTTGCTATACAACTTATTATGTTGTTTTCACCCCTCTTTGTTGAGATGATAGTCCAAATTCAGCCAATATTCTATAGATATTAATTTTACACTGTTGAAGAAGTGGATAGCTATAGTTCTTTTCTGATTTCCCTAGGTTCTCCCCCATGCTTGCCCCCCATTTCACCACTTTCCTATCTGCTCCATTTAACACCTTTAATCTGTTCAAAAAATATAATCATACACAATACATATAAGTAAAAAAAGCAATATAGCCCTTCACTTTTTGGACTCTGTGTTTGCATGGAGTATGGCATTGCATACCAAAGCCAACAGCTCTTCCTTGGTGCAGTTACCTCCACACAATGCCGCTTAATCATGCTGTGTAAAGGTAACACACAGTGACTGTAGTACAAAGAATTATTTCATTGCATTATAAATGCTTATTTAAAACTATTACATACACCTGGATTCGAACCCTATATCCTCTGGTCTTCAAAGGAAACGTGTCAATGCATTTACACCTGCTGCCACAGAGGCAGCTAAGAAGCAAATGTGTTTCATACACTCAATACTCACAACTCTCAGAATTTTAGCAATGAGGCTCATGTTTGCTCACCCCTTAACTATACCCAAGGAGGAAAAGCTGCAGAAATGTGTATCTTGTATGTGCAAACACTTTGCCATCAATCACACAAACCCACTTCTCAGGGTTGTGCTAATGAAAGTGCACAATAGCATGTATTACTTATGTTTACTGTCCATTTAGTCTTCATCCCATAAAAGTACATGTAAAAACACAAACAAAAGGAAGGCACTTTTTAAGGAAATAACACATATTTACACTACAACAATCTGTTACCTCCACCCATGATTTCAAATTTAATATCTCAGTACTTGCTAACTATATCAACTATACTACAGAAACAAATAACAAATGCTTTCTTATATACCATGCACATCTTTATAATGAAAATACACATTCAGATTTTCTAATACTTACAGTTATGTAGACAACTGTTTGCAAATAGTTTGCAAACCTGTCTTTTTAAGGTATACCTGAACACTGGAAACACAACAGCAAAGCTACACTTTGCACACTCATCAATGTAGTAACATACAGATTTTTAATATCTTGATGGTTATGTATGGCTAGCTATCAATTGCAGAGAGGCCTCCCAAAATCTTCTGTCAAACAGTGATGATGTCATCCACTATATATTGTCCTGAGCCTTATAAAAGTAAAATGTCTGCCATGGTGCTTGTGTTAAGTACTGAGTTCTCTAATCTGTGTACTTATGTTAGGATTCTAATCTCACTGCAGTCAACTGTTGTTTGTGTGTCTGTCTAGTCATGAAAGCATAATTTTGTATCCTGCAGTCACCTCTACAATCCCAAGGAGTACCAATATTTTGACAGTTGGACATGCCTACACATCCATTTCATTCAGGCCTCCCAATATCTTCTATCCAGTATTCAGTGATGATGTCATCCGCTATAAACTTTTCTGCACCCTTGTAAAAGTCATACTTGTGCCATGGTGCTTGCATTAAGTACTGATGTCTTCAGTCTGTGTACTTGAGTAGGGGTTCTGCTCTCACTGCAGTCAACTGGTGTGTGTGTGTGTGTGTGTGTGTGTGTGTGTGTGTGTGTGTGTGTGTGTGTGTGTGTGTGTGTGTGTGTGTGTGTGTGTGTGTGTACATGCTTGATATTAGAGAGAGCATTTTACACCAGTATGTGGGATACTGCTATTACCATCTTCCTCTCACCAGATACTGATGATGTCATAACTTATAAAGTGTTATCTGACACTCTCCAAGTCAGACTTGTGCTGTGGAACTTGCATTAAATACAGATGTTTCTAGTTGGTTTACTTAGGGGTTCTGTTCTCACGGCAGTCAACTGGTGTGTGTGTGTTTGTGTACTTGCTTGGCATTAGACAGAGAGCATTTTACACCATAATCTGGGATACTGCTATTACTTTCTTCCTCTCACCAGACTCTGATGATGTTATGAGCTTTAAACTATTCTCCAACACTATGAAAGCTAGAATTGTGCTCTGGAACTTCTGTAAATAGGTAGTTCTAGAAAGATATGTGAGTCCATAGCTATTTCCAACACTGTGGCAGTAACATTAACTACTGTGTTTGCAATCTACTTTAACTACATATATAGGTGTTCTCATCTGACAGCAAGCTACTTGTATGTCTATACATACAAATATCACTTATGAGATAATTTTACACAGGGATATGACTCCACATCTATGCCCTACAGTGCTCACAACATGTTCTCCTTAGCATACAACGATGCTGTCATACTCCAGATACTGCATTGTCACAGTGTTACAGTCAGACATATTTGGTGTTAACTTTGACAATGCATGACATTCATATTCTATTCCTACACAGGTGTAATGTTTATATCAGGCCCAGTGTACTGCTGTGTGTTTGCTGGTACATTATGGTCATTGTGTGATCTTTGGAATAGCTCTTCATTTCACTACCACTTGGGGTACCATTCATGTAGCCCCATACTTTCTGCTTTTCCTCAGGGACATGAAATCCTTCCTGCAGAGGAGTGAAGGGCATCCTCATGTCAAATATACATATACATGTCATGAAGCAGAGTCATTCCATAAGCCTATGCAAGACATCCCCAAACCACTGCATTTGTAATTGCTAATTCTGTCATGGTGTGGTGCACATGTCCCATATGGACAGAGGTACAATGTAATGCAATCCAACAAATATACGCATACGCACAATAGTCTTACTATCTTCAATAATATACATATAAGCATTTTACTTTCATTTTATAATAATGGCTAGGATTTCATGTGATGTTTGCCCTTAGCCTAATAGTGTCCTATGAACCTATTATCACTTGACATGTCAATGTTGCTGTCATTGACATAAGCTATATTGAGGTATGGATGTACAGTATAGCTACAAGAGGGTATTACAATCTGTGATGTGAGATAATGTATTAATGGCCATTGCTGCCATTGCATTACATGCTCCTTCTATAATAGCCTGTAGTAATATTCCCCAAGAACTGTTAGCATAGGTTTATAGTTTCATAGGTGATTAATAGGCTAGCTGTCCTACAGCCCTTACAATCCTAGCCATGTTCATCACAACTAGCACCAACTGTCCTTATTAGGTGGATGCAATTTGCAGAGTGAGTCTATGCTCAGCACAGACTAGCCCTGTCCATGAGGGACAGTGGTGCCATTCCTGGGGTAAATTTGCAGTCTCCCATCTATTTGTCTAGGTTGCACTTGAATACGGTCAGTGAGGATCTCTGCTTCACATGATTTGGAAGTTTATTTCAGAAGAGTGGCAGTCTCTGGGAGATATATCTGTCTCTCGAGCACATTCTGTTAATGTAACAGTCTAGGTTAAGATCTCTAGAGTGAATGACTCTTGTGCCATTATATTTGTGGATGTACAGTATTTCCATCAGTGCAGGGTTAGAGACTGCCCTGTAGGCCAGGCACAAGTCACCTGTCAAAAGGCAATACAATAGAAAATACAGTGACAGGGCTTTCCGTCTATCCACATATGTCATGGCATGGTTTGGAGGTCCTGTATTTTCTTGTTGAGAAAACCCTGTGGTCTCTCCAGATGCTGCAGGTGTCTGGTGAGGTATATGCAAAAGGAAACATTGTACTCTATTAATGTTCTGCTGAGGTTCAAGTACAGTGGTGCCATAATATCCTTAGACCTGGAAACAATGCCCTTACTTATGAGGTGCATGATGTAGAAGGCTTCCCTTACCACTGTGAAAACTTGTTGGTCAGAGTTCAGATTGCTATCTACCTGTGTTCCCAGGTCTCACATCACTGGGTTGGACCTTGGGGGAGGGGTGTTGTCAGTTTTGTAATTAGTGGGAAATTCCACTTTGACAAAGGCAATAATAATGACACTTTTTGCATTTAGTTGTAGACTGTGGGTTTGGCACCAGTCATTTGTCTGTGTTAGCCACTCCTGTAGTATGTTAACATCTTTGATGGACACAGTGATTGCTCCCAATTTGCAAGCATCATCAAACTTGATAAGCCACAGGGTTGTCTACTGTAGCCTGGACTTCCAAAAAATAGATTCTGAAAAGTAAAGGCCCTGGCACAGATCCTTGTAATATCCACTGGTGAAGGCTCTAATGGTAGTGGTTAAGTCACCAACTTTGACACTATGTGTTCCGTCAGTGAGTTAGTTGGCTATCCATCTAGTGACATAAGGGTTAATACCCAGCTGGGAGAGTTTCTCAGTGATATCTTAGTGGGGTGCTTTGTCAAAAGCCTTCGCTGGGTCCAGATAGGTGGTATGCACTGTTTTACCTTCTTTCAGGTCTTTGGTGACCTTCTCAAAGAAGTCTACTAGGTTTAATAAGCATGATCTACCATTATCAAAGGCAAATTAGTTTGGGTCTAGAGTTTGAAGGTCACCTATGTCCTTGATGATAAGGTCCACAATGATTGTTTTCATGGCCTTGCAGATGAGACTGGTTAGACTTATGAGTCTATAGTTCCCAGGGTGGATTGATGGCCCCACTTTGTGCAAGGGGATTACTGTTGCTGTTTTCCACTCTTCTGGAGCCTGAAATAAAGGCAGTTCTCAGGCTATGGATAAATATGACAGTAATTGGGTCCATTAGGTCCTATTTTAGATTGCTTACTAAGCAACCTGGGATGTTATCTGGTACCACTGAGGTCATGGTTTTATCCTTGAAGAGTGCGGATATGACCTGATCTCTAGAGATATTTGGCAGAGGACTGTTGTCTGGTATACTTTGGGGTATGGCCTGTGGGTCTAGGGGGGTGAGGATTTTGCCAAATCTGTCAGCTAGCAGGTTGCCAATTTCCTCCAGTGCTGCTTCAAGTTTAAACTCCTAGCATTAAGTATCAGAATCTTGAGTTTCCCACCAGTGGATTTTTTTACTTCAGGATTTTTGTTGGTTTGACATTGCCTAAAAAGGCAAGCTCCTTTGTGAGTATCTGACAGCTTAGAGGACACAGGTGCAGACCATCTCTGGCAAAACAGCATGGCTGGTCAGCCATCTTATTCCAGGCTGAGAGATACTGAATCCCTCTGGACTTGACACCAGAAGCAAAGCGAATTGCCGATGTCAATCATTTCTTGTTTATATTATGGCATTATCCTGGGTGACAGTACATTCTACATATACATTCAGTATGCAATCCATACTGTATCATGTTATGTGATTAGTGTCTATGCTACAACTGTCTTCATTGACATGCCCTCATCTGCTGTACATTAATATTTTTCACCTGTCCTCTTTCTGTGTTCATTCTTACAAGTCATCTGTGTGTCCCTATTAAATACACACACTTTACATGACTGTTTATTTATAATGCAGTCTATGTACCCTTACTGATCATTTACACAACCTTTTGCTCAGTATGCCTGAAAGAGGTTTCCACAATACTCTGCACTGTATACACTATGTAATGTGTGGGAAATATATACTTTGCTGTATTAATAACCCCGGTAATCATTGTGGTATTTTGCGCAAACACGTGGACCTAGTTTGCTTGTAGGTAAACAGGTTTACACATCTGCTACTGTCCATATTGCTTTACAGAGTTTCCCGGCCAGTAACACAAACCATGAAATCATGTTTGTTTATGTTTAAACACGGTGCGCAGCATGAATATGTAATTAGCGCTGCTGCTCACTGTGCAAACACGTAAACTCTGTGTAGGTTTTGCACTAAGTCAAACTGGAGTTTAATGAATCCCAAGGTACAACTATAACTGTATATATTACTAATAAAACATAACCTATCATGGATACCAAAGTTCTTACTTTGCCTATCAATTAGACAGACTACTAACCTATCACTCTACTTACCAACACCTAAAAATTCATCAAAAAACTAGCCAAAAGCTACCGTGACTTACAAATAATTAATATATTATATATAGATCACATTAATAAGAAACTATTAATTTAGTTATATATGTTGCCATTTAAAACTATTTCCCCATTACTACATACCAGTTTAATAATCCTCTTCTATTAATTCTAAATATTAAATAATCCAACAAATTGCATATTACATAGCTATTTATGCAATAGCAGTATAAATTACCCATTAAATATTCCTAAATTATTTACTCATTCAACATTATTATAACTAGATCTCTATATAAATAAGTATAACAGAGTGGGACCTGAAGAGATAAAAATATCTGTAAACTTAAGATGATATGTACTCTTATCATAGTAAATTATAATACAAAAGGAGAAAATCAATGCATATATATATATATATATATATATATATATATATATATATTCATCATGCTAAAAGACACACATGTATTTTATAGATCTAACAAAAGCTCTCAAAATTGTATAACACTGTTAAAACAACAAACATCAAAATATTTAAAAATCCTTAGCTTATTAAACTACTTCACAAAATGTGCACATTACTCATGTCAGTGATAATGTCTTGCTATTTCTTTGGAGTCAAAATATTTGCATTCTTTATTGTATTAATAAGTTACAATCTGTTCAATTCAAATTCCATTCTCCCTTCATTGAGTCAAACATATTGAAAAATCTACTTACTTTATATCAAAATGGATGTACTGATTCATCAGAAAAACACTGAGTTTTCAGCTTTGACTTACTGATTCTTTTCAGGTAGTCTTGGTGAATCTAATAACATAAAACATGTAAAAAGCTTCAAAGTTCACATGACCAAGCTTCAATTTTCAGCTTTCAGATTATTTTCAAATATTTTATATGATTTTCTATGCAAATTACATGAGATCTTGTACATTCACATTTCTGCCATATGCAGATATATGTAATAGACATATCGTAAAAACAGTTTGTTATTTAAATATATTTTTCTGTCTTATTTTCCCACTACTAGCCTACCTTATTCTATATATCTTGTATTTCTAAAATCTCCCATCAAAGCGGTATTTAATCATCAGCTCTCTGTTAAAGATTATAGTATACTTACATATTTCTTATATTGATAACATTCTTTTATTATGATACCGCTGTTTTATTAATCTTGCATATTAAATATTTAATTCCTAGTGCATATGCATATTTATCATAACACTACTCTTCTTATTAATTATTGTATTACAAACCATATTGACTATATATATAAAAGAATTCCTGGTTGTTAATTTGAATGCATGTTTTTAGCCATTGTGAACTGCTGCTCTGATCTAAGCTTCACATACTGACATCAGAATTTGACTAGAGCATGTGAAAATGACAACTCACAGCAAACAGCAGCTGTTAATTTTCTCTGTAAGTTTCACATTCCTCTTAGTTCTTTTAAGCTGTTCTAATCAGTAACGAAAATCTAACTTTACTTCTTTCAATTAAAATGTACAGTTAAGATGTTTAGTTAGAGTTAATAACACTAAAGCATTATCTAGCAACATGCAAAATGGAAGCAAATTATATGTTAGCAACATCACAGTATAAAATGTTACTATAACTTTTGTCTTACCAATTCTTCACTTCTAAGAAAAGAAAAAATGTATTATTTTGAGTAGATTTCTCACATATATATATCTGAAAAAGAAAAAGAAAGTTCTTTTCTTTTTTCACAGACATCAGTGATGAACTCTGAACCAGATTTTCTTCAAGACAGCTCAATGTGGGAAGACTTTAGCATTCTGACAGAAATGAAACACCCTTTTCTTCTCAAGTTTTCTGTCTAAGTTTTACTTGCTTCATAAATGATGTGTGAAAGGAATGGGTTACACAGGAGGAAAATAAAACAAAATCACCGGCACTTTAACACTTCCAATTAGCGTATTACTTAGATCTGATATTCAATGCACATACTAAGCAAAGTTGAACAAATACAATTTTTAACTTATATAGTCTTAAGGTTACCAATTTTATTGTTTATAATTTAATGATATTCTATTGCAGGAATTATATGTTTAGCATTTAGAAATACACATACATGTTTAGTTAAATGAAATATATTAAGTATTTCATAGTAAATATAGTAAAACACTGAAACTAACCATTTGTATTCCTCATCATAAAAAATGTTTTTGTTTAAAATATAAATACATACTTGCATATGTTTTTAAGCTTAAAGTCTAGTACATGCCTTTTACTTAAAGTGCAAATCTATTGTTTCAGAAAATAAAAATCCTGCCATCAGAGAGTGAAAGTCACTTGTTTCTAGGCTTTTTAATTTTAGAAGCAGTTTTCCAGAAATTCAGCTCACTCTGTCTCTTCAGGGATATACTTTTCCACACCATTTCTTCAGTATTATTAAGGATTCTATCGCTGTTAACAAAAATTATGCCTCCTCCAGTGTGTTAAATATTTTGGTTTCTTCAGAAAGAAATACTTCAATTTTTGCAGGGAACACTTTAACATCTGGGGCCTGAAGTAACCATCAGTACATTCTTACATACATCTGAGTTTGAAATGTGTTACTGTTTGCTTCTGATGACAGGAGCATTAGCCATATTGTTCTTACCAGTTCTGCTGTGGACTATTTCTGGGTATGTTCATTGACTTGCTGATAGCTGCTTCAGCAGGAACTCTTCTGCTACAAAGAGACAACATTAGTGCAGTTTAGGATTCTATTCTTTTGGGTTGCTGGATATTGTATTACCTAACAAAACTCCATACAAGACAAAGGAAAAAGAAAGGAAAACTACAAGCAACACCTTTTAAAATCAGGGACCTTAGCTGCACTGCAAATAGCATAACTGGAGCAGTAGTAAACATCAATAAACAAGTTCATCTACCTTAAGACCTTTTTATCAGTATGGTAAGATCATTTCTTTTTTGGCAACTAATAACCACACAACCCAAGTTGCAGCAACAAAACACAGTTGAAACACAATGCTGCTCCGGCACAATAAAGGCTGTCCCTTTAGCCACGAACCAAACTGCTGTTATAGTCCCAAAATGAACTATGTCAAACTGATATTTTAAATGTGTTTAATGTAAAATAAAAAATAAAAAACATAAAGACAAAAGTAACTGACTGAGCGCTTTCGTCTCCTTGACGGAGACTTCTTCAGAATCCAGTTACCCTTAGCAATCCATACATTATTGTGCTGGAGTAGCGTTGTGTTTCAACATCATTTCTTTTTTGCCATGTCTTCCTATAGCAAGCTAAGAGTAATCAGTACTTTCTCTCTGTAGGTGTTCATTTGTCAGTATTTTTGCTGATATTTTGTTGCTATTACTGAATTTGTTTTCCCATGGTGCTGAATAGCTTCTAGTATCCAGAATTATCTTTCCCCGGTTTCATGAAAGTACCTATTTCTAGTGTGCCCAAGTTACTGTTTTTGTTAAGCTGCATTGTTACTGCTGTTTAGTCTGTTGCTGGTTTTGCTAAATTTGCTCTGTAAGCCATAGAACGTTAACTGTGCTTGAAATATTGCTGCCAAACTTCTCTACCTGTGGTATGTTTCTAATGTACTTGAATTATGATTGGTGAGCTGTATCATTTTTACTTTTGCTGAATTTGGTGCTGCTGTATCCAACTAATTCCAACTAATTCTGTTATTCTTGGAACGTTCACTGTGCGTGAATTGTTGTTGCTGTTGTTTGTATTCCTCTGCTGTTTTTCTCTTATGGTCTCTGCCAAGTGACTTAACTCATAATTCAGCTGTAGCATCATTTAATTGACTGTCTACTTGAAAGTCCTGCATTTTTATTTTATTTATTTATTTTTTTGCTATCATTACCAGTTGAGTTACATAAAATGCCTGTAGTTTTTGTGTTATCATTACCAGAGTTACAACAAAATGTTTAACTAACTACATTCTCAGTTTACTTGAGTATCAACTTGAAGTTCCTACACTTTTCTGCTATCATTGCTAGATGAGTTTTTCCTTAATGTTGTCAGCCATGTTCTGATTGTATTAACTGAACTTACTAAACTGGTGATAGTGAGTCCTTTGCCTTTCTCTGCATCATTGGTTCTCAGTCTGCTTTAGCCCCTTCTGTGGTCAGCCTGCTTACACTTGGCATATTGAGGCTGTGTAGCAACTGCCTAATGATTTCTGATAATCCTTACTCCTAGAAAACAGTGACACCATTTGTGAGAGATTTAAAACTTAAAGAACTAGAAGCCAACCTCTTACCTTCCACCAGTACTTGGTAACCATCCTATCTGCACTATACAGCACTGCAACTGTAAACCCTGAGGTTGTAAAAAATCATTATCTAATTTTTCTAGACATGTCACAAACAAACCTCAACCACGTAGACACATTACTACACCCACACTTGTGTCCTCAACCATCTCTTTAAAGGGTCACCTGCACATCAAGCCTAGATACATAAAGACTGCAAAACATGCAGTCTTCCAAGAAAAAAGTCTTAGTTATCAGTACCTCCATAGTTAGGCATGCAGATTTTACCCATACCAGGCTGGACAAGAAATGGGTGACAGTAAGCTGCCTCTTAGATGCCAGAATTCCTAATGTGACAAGAGCCCTTAGATCCCCACCCCCACTTTAATCTGAAAATGGCCTTGTGTTTGACCATATTTGGGGTGAAAAATCTTAAACTGTCTTCCTAGAGGGAGATACAGAGAGGACTGATAATTCACTATTGATGTGTTTGAGACAGGAAAAAACTATCATAACTTGTATTTGGCCTTCATCAAGAAAGATGCAATAATATGAATAAAAAGTAACTGGCTTCAGTCATTGGCTTTGTAACTGGTGTCATTCAAGAGGAATCCAGCATGTGATAATGCGGGAGTAGATGAGAGACAGCCCTACCTGTTTTGCTAGAAATGGACTGCATCTTGTAATACAGTGGTGTCTATATTCTGGCTAAAACTTACAACCTTTGTATTGCCTACTTTAGGTATAGTCTTTCTACTCCAACCTGGTTAGCAAATTCCGCTCTGGGTTGTATGAAGATGGTAACTCTAGGAGTTTCAATAAAGAAAATGTATAAATCTGACACCTTTCTGAACTTTAAGCACATTTGTATCTATATCGTTACTAATAGCACTCCAACCCTCCCTCTATGCTAAAGTTAAGTTGTTATCATTCATTAAAATCCACTGTGAACTGCAGGGACATCTCCTATTTATCACTGACACTCTCTCATCATGGCAAATTCCATATTACACCAATGTTGAAATTCTTGAGCTGAAGGTCAACCATAACAAAACAGCTACCATTTCCTTGTGGATTATAGGTTCTCTTTAACTTCTCATGCAGATATTGGTTTATATCTGAATTACTTGAAAAGTATCAATCAAACCATATGGTTTCAGCTACCATTCCAACTAGGACACCTATACAACCAATAATAGAAATGCAAGGTGGTTCCCAAATTTTGGAACTGTGACCTGCTTAAAATGTAGACTTTCCCACTAAGGGGTAAAAACATTTTTGACCTTTTCCTTACCAGTATTGCCTATGCTTGCACCCCAAAAATGTCACATCCTCTTTGGTTAGGTCTAACTACCAGATTATCTTCTCCTTCCTCAGAACCAACATCACTCCCACACCAAATCCTATTACATTTAGGAATTACTCCAAAGCTGGTGTCATTTTCTTCCTTGGACAACCTAGCTAAATTTAATTGTGGGCTACGCTCCAGATCTGTTTTCCAAACTGCTGTATTCAGCTCCAAATTCGGCTCCCATCTAAAGAGTCATAAATACAACAGAAATATCAGGAAAAAAACCTTATGGTGGAATTACTACATAAATTATAGAGCAAAATGTATATAGGATGTCCTCCTCCCCTCCCTACAAAAGGAATTTAAAACTGGACAGCAAAAATCTCAAGTGGTCTTTTAAAAAAATATAAGGCTAGTTATGAAATGAAATTGCCACTTCTGCCAAGGTCAATCACAGATTTCTTCAACTATATCAGAAGTCTTGGAAGTAACACATAGTTATTCTCTGAATAGTATCTAACATCTTCACTTACTCTATTCCTAGGGCCATTGCTACCATTCTTCATTCAGCTCCAATTTCTCTCCACTGACCAAACCTTTGGTCTGTCTCCCTCATTACCATTACCTCCATGGGTCATGGGTTTGGGCAATGTATCTGGTTATCTGCTAATAAAAAGCAAATATGGTTTTCTTCAATCCCTTCTTAACCTGTTTACTGTAGCCTCTGTACCAGTTAAGCACCTGACAGTTGACAAACTGCCATACTGGTTCCAGTGCGCAAGGTCTCACCAGTATCATTTGTAAGGTTATGGAATGTATTACAGTAGTTCTCATCAGTCTATTGATCCAAACGAATATGGTTTTGTTAAAGGAAGATGTCTACTCACTCTAAATAATTTGTTTGGTAGGGTCACAGAAGTTGCAGATTTCAGCCATGCTCTCCATACTTCTTATTTGGACCTAGCAATACAATTCCTTATAAAAGTATTACCAACAAGCTTACATAGCTTAGCACTGATTCTTACATTGTCTGAAAGATATCCTCTTGGCTCAAGAAACAGGAATTGCAGAATAAGAGTCAAGGGCTATGTCTTCTGCAGAAAAGCATGTCACCACTAGAGTTTCCCCAAGGCTCTACCCTGGACCACTAGTCTTTGGCATCTACTTTTCTAATGTTAAGGCAGATGTCAATGGATTATGACACACTTCATTTGCTGATGACTACAAACTAGGTGTCATGATATTCTACCCTAAAGACATGCACATTCTTCAGCAAGGGCTCAAATGAGTTAATGCTTGGTGCAAACACCATGTGTTTAAGCTTAATGCCTAAAACTGTACTGCTACTTTATTAAGCAAGTAAGAATTCTTCACGTCATACAATATCAAAGGTACCCCTTTAAATTGACTCTGTCTTGAGGCATTTCCATACTTTCATCGTCAATAAATTATCTTTCAACCATCATTTGTTAGCTGCAATCAGCAAATCATTTTGCCCAACACAATTAAGTTTCCAAAGCATCTCTTCCAGGATAAAGGAAGTCATAATTCCTCTCTATAACTTCTTCATCCAACCTATGTAAATCTCCAAGCATCTCATCCAATTTGATAGGACTCAAATATTTCTACCCAAGAAAATTATTGGTTTAAACTCACTGCACAACACTGATAGATTAAAAGCCCTCTTATATAAACTCCTTCATGTTGATATATATCTGACCTCCAAAATCATGAAATATCCTCACCCTTTTGATTTTCTTCACTTACGCAAAATAAATAGCACCATGAGTAGCCAGACCAAAGTCCTTCACCTTCCACCACCACATAAAGATTCCTATCCTAATGAATTCTTTGCTAATGGAATAAGGTTCCTGTGTGTGGCAAGCAATACAAAATATGGGCCACATTTACAGCTAATCTGGACAACTGGATGGGCAATCATAGCATTCAGTACTGGAGAAGATTGAATGGCATTCCTCCACTGGAGACCCCAACTCATCCATTTATTCTTGGGCTTAGCTGGCTAGGCTTCTCTGTAGTCTCTTGGACTATATTCCTACTATATACCTATCAATTAAAAAGAACAAACCTGCTATTATGTAGTTCAATGCTGAATCCCTCTGCAGTATACACAGCATTTCCATCTTGTAATGGGCCTGGGCCCAACATCAAATCCAGTGGTTCAAGTCCACTCATGTATTAGTATTTGGCTATTGGTTTAGAAGGTTAAGGCTGTGAGCTGTCGTTCCTGTGGTACAGGGTTTGAGTCAGCCCTCATTTGCCTGCTGTTTGTCCTTAAGCAAGTCACTTAATCAGACAGTGAGTTTCCTCTGAAAAGGGACTGCATGTCCAGTGGGTCTACTTGGTTGACAAATGGATATATTATTATTATTATTATTATTATTATTATTATTATTATTACTATTATTATTAGTGCTGCACAGCTTAGTGCAGCTCAGCCAAATAGAGCTGTTGGTCATGAAAAAACTCACAATTTAAAAATAAGCACAAACAAATAACCAATTTAAACAATTCCCCTTCTCTCATTAGAGAAAAAACATTTACATTAGTTCCAAATGAAAATATCACTAAGGAAGTTACAGCAGTCTCAACATGAGCATTAAGTGAGCATAAACAGTAAAAATAGGCCCTTCCCAGCTGTAATGGGCCTGGCTTTGCTTCAAATACAGTGGCTCAAGTGTTGTACTGTTGTAATGTTGTACAGCAAAGTGTAACCAGAATACTGTGTGTGAATATGTATGTGTGCATGTGTATTAATTGATTTACATTCAATATTGTAAAATGGCACAGATATCGACATTACAAATATTAATCACACCCTAGTAACTCGCATCTCTCCAAATCACCTAAACAGAATTTAATATGATGGATCCTGTGGAGAGGCAGGTGTATAATTAACACTACTGCAGCACCAGATGAAATGTGAGTCAACCTGGTGTGATCGATGAATTGCATGTCAGCTTTTCTGCTGTTTGACAGTAGTAATTGCTATGATATATACCCACACAAACACATGTAGACATACACAGAAAGAGATGAAAACAAGAAAAGGAAAATTCTGTGTAACTAGAGTGCAACGTGAGCAACCACGGTTTTGTATGAAAACAGAACCACTCAAACTTTTCTTATAGAGAGAAAGATTTGCATTCAGGACTTCCCCTTATTTATATAACATTTCCCAAGGAGTCACTGTACCTTGAGGTTATGGAAAAACATCTTTGGGCTTTCAGAAACAAAACACCTGGGGGCGAGGCCAAGGATGAACACAGGATAGCAGCAGATTTCTGTAGGTCCATCAAGACATCATAAACAGGGAAATTTACCATCAAAACTTGTCTAATGGAATGTATTTCTTCATAAAATCATTTGGAATATCATTTTCTGCAATAATATCCAAAAAAGAAAGAAAACTTGACTGATTTTTCTGTCAGAAATCTTCCTGGAAATTTCTCACTCATCTCAACTCCTCAGAATGAGCTACAGTAAAGCTAACAACCAAGATTCTACCCTTAAAAAACACCAAACAAATGTATATATTACATGAATACTTACAACAGCAAAAAACCAGAGATTTCAGGTATAGAGGATGCTCTCAATGACATGGACAGTGGAATTAAAGAAGGAGAAATGAACATTGAATTTCTACTCAAACAAAACACTCATCTCCAGTCTAAATTGGATGATTTGGAAAACAGATCTCGGCGTAATAACATAAGGATCTTTGGACTACCAGAAGGCATAGAAGGTAATAACATTATAACATTTTTAAACACTTGGCTACCAAAAACTCTAGTTCTGTCTGAGACATTTTCTTCATCAGTTATAGTAACATTTTTATCTTCATTTCATAAAGAGATGGTGTTAAAATCAGCATGGGCAAAAGCACCTTTAAAAGTTAATGATGCAGTAGTGCGCGTTGATAATGATTATTCCACTCTGGTGATATCTAAAAGGAAAACCTTCTTGCCACTGATAAAGAGAACTAAAAAAGACACAACTGAAACATCTTTTGTTCCTTGCCAGACTAAAAATCTTCTTACCTGACGGTCCTAAAATGTTTGAGGATTTGGACACTGCCTTGGCTTATATTAAAAAACATAAAATATTGGACAAGATAGAAGAAATGGAATGGGCAAGCCCTTGTTGAAAAGACTGGCATCAGGCACACCTTGGAAGACAACAGACAAGCAAAGGAGACTAAAAAATAAATGAATGACTTGCTTTACAGCATTCTGACTATTTTATGTAAAATTCCTTGTTCCCTCAAGTAATCCACAAACAAATAAAATCACCACAAAGTTTCTAAAGTCCTTAAAATATGCAACTTGTTATACTAACAAATTTTCTTCCCAAGGAACAATAAACCAGATACAGTTTTTATTTGTTGCTTTTTTAATCTCTCTGTGTGAGCGCAAAGGTTAGTAACAAGTTATATTCATTTAATTTTACTAAAAAATGTTTCCCCCTTTTTTCTTTTTTTTATTATTTCTTTTTTTAATCTATTAAAAATATTGCTGTGTTTAGTACTGTTTAGCAGGGGGGGATGCACAAGCTAGTGCATTTCTTTGTGCCGGTCCCAAGCCCGGATAAATGGGGGAGGGTTGCATCAGGAAGGGCATCTGGCATAAAATTTTGCCAAATCATACATGCAGTCAACAGTAGAGAAATACATACTGGATCGGTCGAGGCCCGGGTTAACAACGACTGCCAACAGTACTGTTGGCCAACAGGGTGCTGGTGGAAATTGGGCTACTGTTGGCCGAAAGAGGAGAAGAAGGGGAAGGCATGCCCGAAGGCAAGTAAAGGCTAGGACTGTGATAGTGAGGGTTGGAACTTTGAATGTTGGCAGTATGACTGGTATAGGGAGAGAGCTAGCTGATATGATGGACCGAAGGAAGGTTGGTATATTGTGTGTGCAAGAGACCTGATGGAAGGGGAGCAAGGCTAGGTATATTGGAGGTGGTTTCAAATTGTTTTATCATGGTGTGGATGGGAGGAGAAATGGCATAGGCATTATCCTGAAGGAACAGTATGCTAAGAGTGTTTTGGAGGTGAAAAGAGTGTCGGATAGAATGATGTTTATGAAGCTGGAAATTGATAGTGTAATGATGAATATTGTTAGTGCATATGCTCCACAGGTTGGGTGTGCGATGGATGAGAAAGAAAAATTTTGGAGTGAGTTGGATGAAGTGGTAATGACTGTACCCAAGGGTGAGCGACTGGTGATTGGAGCAGATTTCAATGGGCATGTTGGTGAAGGAAACAGAGGGGATGAGGAAGTAATGGGTAGGTATGGTGTTAAGCAAAGGAATGCAGAAGGTCAGATAGTAGTGGATTTTGCAAAAAGGATGGACATGGCTGTGATGAATACGTATTTTAACAAGAGGGAGGAGCATAGGGTGACATACAAGAGTGGAGGAAGATGCACACAGGTGGATTATATCTTATATAGAAGGGCCAGTCTGAAGGAGATTGGAGACTGTAAAGTGGTGGCAGGGGAAAGTGTAGACAGGCAGCATAGGATGATGGTTTACAGGATGATATTGGTGATCAAGAAGAGGAGGATGAGTGTGAGGGCAGCACCAGGGATCAAATGGTGGAAATTGAAAAAGGGTAATTGTGAGGTGATGTTCAGGGAAGAGTTAAGACAGGCACTGGGTGGCAGTGAAGAGTTACCGAATAGCTGGGTAACTACAGCGGAGCTAGTAAGAGAGATGGTTAGAAAAGTGCTTGGTGTGACATCTGGAAAGAGGAAGGAGGACAAGGAGACCTGCTGGTGGAATGAAGAAGTACAGGAGAGTATACAGAGAAAGAGGTTGGCGAAGAAGAAGTGGGATTGTCAAAGAGATGAAGAAAGTAAACAGGAATATAAGAAGATGAGGTGCATGGCAAACAGAGAGGTGGTGAAGGCTAAGGATAAGGCGTATGAAGAGTTGTATAAAAGGTTGGACACTAAGGAGGGAGAAAAGGACCTGTACCGATTGGCTAGACAGAGGTACCAAGCTAGTAAAGATGTGCAGCAGGTAAGGGTGATAAAGGATAATGAGGGAAATGTACTCACAAGCAAGGAGAGTGTGTTGGGCAGATGGAAAGAGTACTTTGAGGGGTTGATGAATGAAGGGAATGAGAGGGAGAGAAGGTTGGATGATGTGCGGATGGATTAGCAAAGAGGAAGTAAGGATAGTTATGAAGAGGATGAAGAACGGAAAGGCTGTTGATCCAGATGACATACCTGTGGAAGCATCGAGGTGTTTAGGTGAAATGGTAGTGGAGTTTTTAACTAGATTGTTTAATGAAATCTTGGAAAGTGAGAGGATGCTTGAGGAATGGAGAAAATGTGTTTTGGTACCGATTTTTAAGAATAAAGGTGATGTGCAGAGCTGTAGTAACTACAGAGGGATTAAACTGATCAGTCACAGCATGAAGTTATGGGAAAGAGTAGTGAAAGCTAGGTTAAGAAGGGAGGTGATGATTAGTGATCAGCAGTATGGTTTCATGCCAGGAAAGAGCACTACATATGCGATGTTTGCTCTGAGAGTGTTGATGGAGAAGTACAGAGAAGGTCAGAAGGAGTTACATTGTGTCTTTGTGGATTTAGAGAAAGCATATGACAGGATGCCTAGAGAGGAGTTGTGGTATTGTATGAGGAAGTCAGGAGTGTCAGAGAAGTATGTAAGAGTGGTACAGGATATGTACGAGAGTAGTGTGACAGCGGTGAGGTCTGTGGTGGAAATGACGGATGTGTTTAAGGTGGAGGTGGGATTACATCAAGGATCAGCTCTGAACCCTTTCTTTTTGCAATGGTGATGGACATGTTGACAGACGAGATCAGACAGGAGTCCCCGTGGACTATGATGTTTGCAAATGACATAGTGATCTGTAATGAGAGTAGGGAACAGGTGGAGGAGACCCTGGAGAGGAGGAGATATGCTCTAGAGAGAAGAAGAATGAAGGTCAGCAGGACTAAGACAGAATATATGTGTGTGAATGAGAGGGAGGATAGAGGAATGGTGAGGATGCAGGGAGTAGAGGTGGCGAAGGTGGATGAGTTTAAGTACTTGGGATCAACAGTTCAGAGTAATGGTGAGTGTGGAAGAGAGGTGAAGAAGAGAGTACAGGCAGGATGGAGTGGGTGGAGTAGAGTGTCAGGAGGGATTTGTGACAGACGAGTACCAGTAAGAGTGAAAGGGAAGGTCTACAAGAAGGTAGTGAGACCAGCTATGTTATATGGGTTGGAGACAGTGGCATTGACAAAAAGGCAGGAGTCAGAGCCTGATGTGGCAGAGTTGAAGATGTTAAGATTTGCACTGGGTGTGACGAGGATGGACAGGATTAGGAATAAGTATATTAGAGGGTCAGCCCAGGTTGAAAGGTTTGGAGACAAAGCCAGAGAGGCAAGATTACGTTGGTTTGGACATGTGCTGAGGAGGGATGCAGAGTATATTGGGAAAAAGATGCTAAGGATGAAGCTGCCAGGTAACAGGAAAAGAGGAAGGCCTAAGATAAGGTTTATGGATGTGGTGAGAAAGGACATGCAGGTGGTTGATGTGACACAGCAAGATGCAGAGGACAGGAAGAAATGGAAACAGTTGATCTGCTGTGGCGACCCCTAATGGGAGCAGCTGAAAGAAGAAGAAGAAGAAGAAGAAGAAGTACTGTTTAGTTATAATTGCTTAACATTATAAAACACAGACAGTTTAAACTCATTACAACAGCTAACATGCTATGAAGTATAAACAGCTGATTAAACAAAATAAATATAAATGCATTATTTTATGCTTAGATACATTAGCAGATGAATGATTAATATATGCATCACTGTATTCCTTGATATAGTAATAGATGAATGATATAGTATAAGCATGCATTTTTTTTTATTTTTTTTTTTGGGAAACAGTTATACCCTTACAGTATTGGTATGTATGTGCTTATAACATTGTGTAGCTTAGGAAATGCTATAGGGTTCATGTATGTTGTAAATATATAGTGTTTTCCATGGCCTGATATTACTGAGGCTTTGATTCCCAAGGCTTGTGGAACACCTTGGGTTGTTTCTACAGTTCACAGAGCCTTATTACACTCAAAATGTATTATTTTCACTCACTTTCATCAAATTTCCTGCTGGAATCCTTCAGGAGACAACTTTAGACACTGGCAACCTCGAGAATAGCGCTCATGCTCCATTTTCTAAACCTTCATGTTCTAACTGTTCATCTGAGTTGAAGAAAGCAGCCATCATGAACTTTGACCTCTGATTTCACTCACACGTGATGTAATGCTGCAAAGTAAGTCAGTTCCAGGAAGCAGAACAGTCACAAACGTGGAAATATGACGAAAACAGACTTAACACAAAAATGTGAGTTTTTATCATTATAATAGCACTTTATTGATATAATTTTTGTTTAGTAAAGCTACAACACATTTTAAAGCATTATTTTACTGTCTAAACCATTTACTGAAGTTTTGTAATGTGCAGCAGCTGAATTCAGTAGTATATTAGTTAGAGTGTTCTTCAAGGTGCTTTACACAAAAAACAATACTGCAATTGTTGTTTCAATGCACATACTACAACATGCTTTTGCTACCTAACAATGTATGATAATCTTATATTTTGAAGTTTTTTAACTCAGAACTAGAGTTATTTGATACTTTTTAAGCTAGTATGTAATATATACCATATATGAAGCCATTGCATACTGTTTTCTATATAATGTCATGACTTCCCTTTGATTAATGCAATGTTTTTTACTATTCTGTTTTTGCTTTGGTAATTAATGCTCCTATCATAGCTTCATGAACAAGCAGATAATACATTTATGTATATCTCTATGGCTGAATATGTTTAAATCATTTACATTACTACCTTCATAACAACTGCAATGAATAATTTGATCTGAGTAATATATTGTGTCACAGAAGCATCTATATGGGTCTACCTGATAACACCAACATGCCAAAACACAGACAATGAAATAACCAACATGAAAAAAACGAAAAAAAAAAGTTCAAAAACACAAAACTTCACATGCCCGACAAACCAAAATCCTGACAATCAACAAAACAAATACCTTTCCTAAAAAACGCACACACAACACAAGCACACCAAAAACTTTACAAACCTACACTAAACCTTACATACACAACTATCTATGCACTAACCTTAACCCAAACCCTAACCCTAAGGTCCATCACTATCGCACACTTACCTTACCTGCACCCTGACCCTAATTCACTTAATCCGCCTCTAACCCTCAAGTCCATCACTATCGCACACTTACCTTACCCGCATCCTAATCCTAACTCACTTAACCCGACCCTAAACCTAAACTCCATCACTATCGCACACTTACCTGACCCGCACCCTACCCTAACGTCCTTCACTATCACACACTTACCTTACCCACACCCTGACCCTAACATCCATCCCTATCACACACTTACCTTAACATGTCGGTGTTCTCAGTATGGGGATTCTCAACTGTCAGTCTTCTCCATTGTCGATCTTCCGGTGTCGGTGTTCTTGTTGTCGGCGTTCTGCGATTTTGGCGTTTTCAGGTAGACCCATATATATATATATATATATATATATATATATATATATATATATATATATATAAAATATATTTTTTTGTTTCCTTCCTCTTCTTTCCTCATTCCCCTTCCAAGCTCCATTGCAGTGCAGTTATTACTAGGTTTTTATATAAAACAGTTATATATAATAGATGCTAATTTATCTGGTTAAAATGTTTAATTGTGCTTAATAATAGATCAAATTGGTTTTGCTCATACACATGATTTGAGCTATTTACTTTCTTAAGAACTGGATCTCCTGTTATATCCCAATTCCTTTAAAATATTTCAAAATGTGTAATTTACCTAGTAATTTTCCTGTTGTTAATAAGCTATTCTAGTTATTAATACACATCCTCTACATCAGTTGACATTTTCAAGTTGAAGTTATCTAGTCTATATAAACTGTATTAGTTAAAGTCTCTATTTCTAATATCTATATATGTTCATACAAACAAGTCAATGAAAAGTTTCAATGATCTATCATTCTGATATATACAATGTTACTGTTAGCTTAAACTGTTCTTTCTAGTTCTAAAGATATGATATCAAGAAGTCTTTAATGAAATTTTGACACATACTATGAAATAAGTGTATAGATTGTATAATTTCTTTTATAATGCATAGTAACACAGATGAGTTTAACTTTGGTTTTGAAAGTTTTAATATATATATATATATATATATATATATATATATATATATATATATATATATATAAATAACATTAGGTGGTAGCTACAATTCTGCTGTTATAGTTAGAGAGGTAACTCGAGTAGTTATAACTACTCAAATTCGGAGTTTATAACTCCAGGCTAGGTACAAAGTTCAATCCTAACACTATTTTATTTGATTATTGTTACAGTATGATTACAGTTCTGACATCCACATCATATCTGATAATCACATTTTTATTTCTAATAAAAATTAAAGTGCCACATATTCTTACAGATACTTCACAAGTCAAAGCCTCGATTTATTTAACATCTATAAGAGGGAATAGCCTACTAATCTGTATAAAAATGATAAACTAAACATATTTTGCCTTATGCTATATATGTCAAATGGCAACCTTGAGAGGGAGCTCCCTAAACATTAATGGGTTAAATAACCCATGTAAGAGGAGAAGTTTAATCAGATATCTTAACCTGCATAGATCTAACCTAATATTTCTTCAAGAAACTCATCTTCTTAAAAAAGACATAGATAAACTAGAAACCAAAAAGTACATTACTTTAATCAGCTCGGAACATACACAGTAAAAAAGGGGGTAGCTATCCTGTGAAATAAATCCATACCTATCCCCAAAATTATTAAGATATACAAGGATGACAAGGGAATGTTTTGCATGGTTACAGTACAGATTAATAGAAAGATTTTTACATTTATCAACATATATTGGATACCAGGCATAGGTATTACCATAGTGAAACATCATTTCAATCAAATAGTACTCCACTCTAAAGGAGACATCATATGAGCAGGTGATTTCAATTGTACTCTATGTGATAATGATACTACTACCCTTGGGAAGAGGAACATTACAGCTAGCGCAAAACATCTAAAAGACTTTATTAACATATATCATTTGAATGACATTAATAATCAAGCTGATACTAAGTCACTACCATATACTTTTCTCCAACAGACACAAGTCTTACTCAAGAATAGATAGAGTTCTGATCTCTAACCAACTTGTAAAAGATTTATCTAAATCTATGGTCATTCCCTGCCCAATATCGGACATAATTCTATCACTTTTGAACTTATGGTAAATGTAACACACAATACCCAGATTAGAAGAATTCCTACCGACTTAACTCAACTAAAAGACTTCAAAGAAATTATAAATAAGGAGACACAAAACTTCCTAGAAATAAATACTACATCAAATATTTTGAATATATATATATATATATATATATATATATATATATATATATATATGATGCTCTTAAATCATATCTATAAGGGCAAAGTATAAGATGGTATAATAATCAAAGGAAAACATGGGACAAAGATCTTCTAGACATACAGAATAAGCTAGATACTTTTAAGCTCAATAGTAAGGGACATATCACAAATAAAAATATTATAGAAGAAATAAATAAGTTAAATGAGAAGCACAAAGAAATTTTAAATCACAAAATCAAAATAAATCTTGAGAAATATAAATTCCTAACATATTCAATAAATTCCAAATATTTAAATAAACTTAAAAATAAAACACAAAGACTTAACAAACAAAATCATATCAAAGAGATTTTTTTTCCTCAGGGAAAAAAATGTTTCTAATTTATCAGAAATTCTAGATGAGTTTAAAGATTACTTTCATAAAATAAACAATGACAGAGTTAATATGGACCCAAAAGATAAAATAAAGAAATTCAATACCACATACATGGACAAAAAACTTAAACAACAGATTGAGTCACTGGATAAGAGCATCTCATATACAGACACTGGCACTCAAATAAACAAACTCAAGTTAAACAAAGCACCAGATAATGACAGTATAATTCCCGAAATTTACAAAATATTCTCTAAAAATGTCCACACATTAATACATAATGTTTTCCTGGCAGCTCAGACTGAATTTACTACCCCCCCCCCCCCATCTTGAAAATACACTTTTATCTCACCAGTTCTGAAATCCAATAAAGACCCTACAAGATGCTCATCATATAGGCCCATCTCATTGCTCAATGTTGACTACAAGATGTTTATGAGCATATTTGCTGACAGATTAAAGACAATTCTTCCAGACATGATTGACGTAGATCAAACAGGCTTTATTATAAATAGAAATACTTTTGACAACTAGAAGAACATTAACTTTAATAGATTATGCAAATAAAAATAAGAAGGATCTGACACTAATTAGCCTTGACAGAAACCTAGCCTCTGACTCTGTGAGCAGGGACTACTTGTTTATCATGCTAAGGTGTACAAAATTCTCTAATGCATTTGTAAATCTGTTTGAAAATCTATATAAAGGAGCACTGACTTACATAAAAATTGGCACATATGTCTCTCAAAAGATACCCATATTGAAAGGAACTAAACAGGGATGTCCACTCTCCCCTTTATTATTTATCCTAATAATGGAGCCCTGGGCCAATTTAATTAGAAACAATAATGACACAGAAGGATTTAAAATAAATTAAACTACAGTATCTAAAATTCAACTGTTCACCAATGATATATTAATTATATCAACAGGAAACAACTCTTCTATACAGTCATTATTTGACACAATGGCAGACTTTAAGAAAATCTTAGGTCTGACATTTAATGAAGAAAAAACAAAGATTCCGCCAATACATTTAGGAAAAAATATTTTTAAAAAAAGCTTATCGTAAATATATACCCAATTCAGGTCATATAACTTATCTGGGAATTATCTTAACAAAAGATATTAAATCAATTATTCAATATAACTATAATAAATGTCTTGAAAACATACAAACCCTGTTTAAAAGTTGGAATAATATCCTATTTTCCATGGAAGAAAGACTTACAATTATAAAAACGATTATATTCCCGAAGATATTATATGTAATACAAACAATACTACTCCCAACTATTAAGACAATCATAAAAAAATTAAACACATTAATGTTGAAATTCTTTTGGGCACCTCATAGACCTAGATTGGCATTAAGGACACATATCAATAATTGGTCCCAAGGAGGTATAGCCTTTCCTGATTTTGATTTATACTCTATATCGTCTGTTATCAAAACTGTAGCTCTACTAATTGATAATTCATATGTTGTGAAGTGGAAAAAAATACTGGGAATTAATAGGCATGGAATTAACTAGTATACCACTAACACACAAAAATATTATTATAAATAATCCCATATTATAGATACTCAAAGAACTTTGCACTGTATCCATAACACTGAGACATACATCAAATTACCCAATAAATATTATTATTACTTTTTGTAACTTTATATATAAACATCCCAAATACAAGGAATGGATCTTCATTTTATTTCCCATAAGTTATACTCAAGGTATAGCCTTATCATCTAACCCTGATAAAACTTTAATATTCAGGCAAAATTATTTAATGTACTGGCATCAGATGCTGCAGGATAATAACGTTAAAAATCTAGATTTTTTAACTCAAGAACTTGATTTGGATGAAACTTGTTGGTTAGAGATGCAGGCTTTCAGACAATATCTTTCTAATAAACTAAACTTGATAACACTGATAACTAAAGAATCTGTTCCAATACTGATAGATTACATTATACTAAATCTACAACAGAAGGTTTCAGATAAAGGCAAGCTTTCTCACATACACAAAATTATTAGAGATGAAACCTTCAACTGTCCAGAAAATTACTAGAACTACTTCAATTCCATAAATAGAGAACCCTCAGAACAACAAGATAAGTCATATACTGGAATCAGCTTCTAAAACAACTTCCTCAATTAAATGGAAACTTTATGCCTGGAAAGTCTTACACAGGTCTTTCTACACCCCTTTAATAATGAGCAAAATTAATAAAAAAGATAACATATGTAAGAGATGTACCACAGAAATAAATGCTAACTGGGCACATATGTTCTATGATTGTATAAAACTGAAGGAATATTGGACATCAATTAATAATTTTCTACAGGCTCTTTTCACAGATAATTTTACAATATCTAAATCACTAATCCTCTTCAATACCCCCATACCAAAATGTGTTAAAAAGGTTAAACTTCACCTATTATGGTCAATTCTAGCAGTGGCTAGAAATATTATAACTAGAAATTGGATATAGGTTCATAGGTTGATACTAGGCTATCTGCCCTAGGGCATTTATAAGCCTAGCCAGAGTGTGTTTGGCTTTCGCCACCCTTTTAGATTACTTGACTGTGCCTCTGTATAGTAGGTCACAGAAGGTAGCCCTTTTAAGGTTAGTTTACTGTACCTCTGTCAAGCAGGGACACAGAAGAGATCCCAGGGGCAAACCTACGATCAGATACCCCTCCTCCTTTTAATGAGTTTAAAAATGTTTTGATAGAGGTATGTCTAATGACTATTAAATCAAGAACTTCTAGGAAAACAACCAGTTATAATATGTGGAATACTTTGCAAAGTTTGTTAAAAAATGACTTCGAACCTTTATAATATATTATAGCTATGTTAGATGATGTATTAACCTGTGGATGTCTTTGTAAATACTTTTGTTGTTTTATAACAAAACATTAACATATGCGAGAGATGCAATTATATAGCTAAATTGGAGGCTAACCTCTCTCCACCCAAGACTGGAACAGGCTGTCATGAGGAGAAGGATAACACTTGCACCACACCTCCAGCCTCACATAGACATACTAAACCAGCACTGGCAAAAAATACAGATAAATACACAAAATCATACTCGGAGGTTCTAAATAAAAACCTGCAAAAGCATCACAGACTTCCAAAGCAGACACCCAAAAAACCTGCACCTCCTGTCACAAACCAGACAACACATAAAACACAAATTCAGTGTGCTGCATAATCACAGCCCTTAAGGCAAAATAACATACCTAACACACTAGTAATAGGTGACTCTATAGTCAGGCACATTGACGTCCCACTCACTAGGCTGGACAAGGAGAAGGTTACTGTTAGCTGCCTGTCAGGAGCCAGAATCCGCCACATAACACAAGCACTCAGGTCACTCCAGAACAAGTACAAATATGACTCTGTCATTGTTCATGTTGGTGTGAATGACCTGAGAACTACCTCCCTGGACTACATGAAAAGAGACATGGAAGAGATCTCTGATCATGTAGCCCAGACGGGTATGACCCTGACCCTGAGTAGCATCCTGATACCACAGTATAAAGAAAAAATGATCAATTTCAACAATTGGCTAAGCTTCTGGTGTCATTCAATGGGGATCCAGTGTCTGTCAGCCTGGGATGACATGCTCGACAGGCCTTGTTGCTTCGCAAGAGACAGCTTGCACCTGTCACCCTTAGGCTTTCGAATACTGGCCATGGCACTTTCTGCCCCCATAGTGCCTTTTTTAGGCAAGGTTCAAAAGTCAAACCCACCTCCATATACAGCACAAATAAAAAAATGAGGGTTATGCTACTCAACGCCAGGAGTTTAAATCTCAAAATGCACATGCTCGAAGCACTCCTCAGTATGGAGAACATCGACATCTGTGCAGTAACTGAAATCTGGTTCAAGGCTCCACAGAGCACCCCAGCACTACTGGGCTACAACTCATACCACACATTTCAGCCACAGAACATGGACCGAAACTCAAAAGGAGGGGGTGTATCCATATTCATCAAGGATACCTACACCTCCAGGTTAGTGGCGCAGCATGATACCTCTGAGATAATTCATGTGCAACTAACATCAGACAAATCTGCAATGCAAATTGTGGCCTGCTACAGATCACCCTCCTTGACTCAGGACCACCACTCTGCCTTTCTGGAGGCACTTGGAAACATGAAGGTCCTACCAAACACCCTGATATTGGGTGATTTCAATTACCCTACCATTAACTGGGAAAACTACTCAAGTACAAACTCCCAGGTTCAGCATTTCCTGGAATTTATCAACTCAAATGCCCTGGATCAGCTGGTAAACACCCTTACCAGAGGTGAAAACATATTGGACCTGGTCATCACCAACATGGGCGACATGTGTTCCACACCGGAGGTCAACCCGTCACTGGTTAGATCAGACCATAAACTAATCACTCTGGATGTCCACACCACACCACACCACCACCTCCAACCAAGGAAACCACAGTGAAAAACTTTTCTATAGCAAACTTCACCTTACTTAAGACAGAGGTGGTAAGTTTCACAGCCCCCACACTAAAGGATAACAGTGTCCAAGATGCAGGAACCTTTACAAATGCACTCTATGTGCACCTACAAGTATGCATGGATTGTGCCATCCCTAGTAAAACCAAGACTCACTCCCCTAAGAGAAGGAAACCAGTCTTGTGGACCCCTGCCATAAACAGGCTATACAATAGAAGGAGGAAACTAGTTCAGAAAAAAAGCAAATCCCAAGAAGGAAAGACATCCCTGATCAGTATCAGTAAGAAACTAAAGTCCCTCATAAAATCCTCCAAGGCTAACTTCGAAAGAAAAATAGCCCAGAATTCGAAAGATAACCACAAAGCCTTCTTTAGCTATGTCAAGAATCTAAGTGGCAACTCGCAGATATGCTCTGAGCTAGTGCAAAATTGCACAAAATATACTGAACCCACTGATATTGCCAACATCCTGGCAGATAGATACAGTGCAAACTTCACCCCCCTCTCACCCCCAAAAGGGCCCACAACAATATCAAAAAAGTGTAGTGCCCCAGAAATCAAAGACGCACAGGTGAAAACAGCCCTTTCAAAAGCCAAAAGCACAGCGTCAGTGGGGCCAGATAGTGTCCCAGGCTGTGTCTTGCATGAACTACAGAATGAACTAACCCCCCACCTAAACACACTGTTCAGCCTCAGCCTCTCCACAGGCTACATGCCCATAGAATGGCTCACAGCAATGGTTATTCCTCTCCACAAAGGAGGGGCCACAACTGACCCTGGTAACTATCGCCCCATAAGCCTGACTAGCCTGGTCTGCATGGCTATGGAGCACATCATCATGGAATTCAATAACAAAGACATTGGGAACCTCCAAACACTTGACCCGACCCAGTTTGGCTTTGTTAAGGGCAGATCATGCCTACTAAACCTGGTTGACTTCTTCGAGACAGTCACCAAGGCCATAGATGAGGGAAGGTAGGTCACACAGCCTACCTTAACCTCGCCAAGGCTTTTGACACCATTCCCCACTTGGGAATTATAGAAAAACTCACCAGCCTGAACATATACCCCTACATCACGAGATGGGTTTTCAACTGGCTTACAGACAGAACTCACACGGTAAGAATAGCGGGCTCCAGGTCCAACTCTAAACCAGTCAAAAGTGGTGTCCCACAAGGCTCGGTCCTGGGACCCTTACTGTTCGGCATATACTTCTCAGAAGTACAGGCAAACACAGGAGGCCTATGGCTAACCATGTTTGCCGATGACTGCAAACTGGGAGCCATAATTGACTCTCCGGCTGACACGTACATTCTCCAAAAGGGCCTTACTGAGATGGACACCTGGTGTCAAAGTCATGGTCTCAAGCTAAATGCCAAAAAATGCATAGTCATCCCATTTGGGAAAAACAAAACACTCATGAATTACCACAAAGGTGGCAGCCCCCTTAATACAGAAGAGGTAATAAGAGATCTGGGGACCCAGGTAGATAGTAATCTCTCCTTTGAAAATCATATTGCCAAAGTAGTTAGGAAATCCTTCTATGTAGCCCATCTAATTACTAAAGGGCTTGCATCTAAAAATAAAGAGGTTATAGAGCCCCTCTACTCGTCACTCATCAGACCCATCATAGAGTACAATGCCCTGTTTGGGGTGTACCTCACAAGACACTTCCAGCAGTTGGAAAGACCACAAAAGTACCTCACCAAGAGGATTACTGGCCTCAAACATATGTCCTATGCAGCCCGACTGGAAAAACTCCAGCTGTACTCAGTGGCATATTGCTTACTCAGAGGTGATCTCTGCCTGACTTACAAAGTCATGTCCAACTCAGAATTGATGGACATGCTCCACCTAAAGAAATCCAAGTCACTGCTAGCCACTCGCTCTAGTGAGCTAAACCTCACCACAACAATAAATAGAACATGCTGGAGGGATAGATTCCTGTCACAGAGACTCCCCATGCTTTGGAACAAAATTCCTAACTACATTAGGCAGAGCCCTTCACTAACACTCTTCAAGAGAAACCTTGACGAGTGGATGGGTAACAGAAAATACACCCCTGGGATCACTTCATTGGCTCTTCTTGACAGAGGCTCAGTTAATTAATCAATGGGGCATCGAAAGCTGACACACACTGGCTAGGCTTATAAATGCCCTCGGGCAAATAGCCTAGTACCTACCTATGAATCTAATGAATGTTAAAATGTTCTATTTGTTAACTGCTTGTATAAATTACTATGTTTTATTGATTGTATGTTAAAACCAATAAACACATTTTTAAAAAAAGAAACAAAACACACAAATATATATATATATATATATATATATATATATATATATAGACAGATAAAAAGACTGATTTATTGCTTATGGAACTAGTAAGGCAGGCAAAACTATTTTCATATTTATGAGTCAATTCATGTAAAAGTTGTATTTGAATGGCTCAAGTGCACATGGGTGCAAATTGTTAGATGACTTCAGAGATTCATTAGTATGACAGCACTCTGTTTATTAGTCATCTTGTTTGTATTATTTTACATGGACTGTCAGAAATTCATAAGATCACCAAAGACACTCCCTACTTTACTTCCACCATATGATTTAAGTTCTGGGAAAGAGAAAACGACCTAAGCCACCTTCCTTTAATGGATGTGATACAGCATTTCATACCTCAGAGATACCTAGAATTATTCAGAACTGTCTGGAATATCTCTGCTTAGACTTTTCCTTCAGCAATCAGTTGTGATATAACTTTTCTACAAGCGTTGGATTACTACACTTTTTCCTGGACAGTAATGCTGACTTTCCAGTCAAAATGATAATATAAGGGGTTGTTCAATCTCTTTTTGTGCATGTACAGGATTGACTGATATTCTTTTTGTGAAATTCAGTCTTAGGTTTGCATACATGCCTTCAGACTTATAAGGTGTGATCACTTATATCAATTCCATATATCAGATACACTATATTTATCTGTATAAAATATATGTTAGCAGCCTCCAAAATCTGCTACAAGCAAGGTGAATTAAGTATGCCTTAGGCCCCAGGCTGTTTCCAATCCATGGGACTTCCTTTTCCCATCCACAGACTTCATCCGAACCCCACCCCAGCCCTCGCCTACCTAATCCTAGCCTTCCCTATATTATTTCAGGGGACCACACACACACACACACACACACACACACACACACACACACACACACACACACACACACACACACAAAACTATGCCCCACTGAATTCACCTTTATTAATACTTTAATCATATACTAATCCATGTATGCCCATCTTTATACACACATAAATAAAGACATATTCTCTCTAAAAGTATCAAGCCTAGACAGCCAGCATTTTATCCTACCTTAACCATCATTTTTGTCCAGCATGAATCTTGAAAATAAACTTGACAGACAGATCAGCAAATTGAACACAACTGTCCTATATGCCTCCATCCAGTGAAATGGTTTACAGCAAATCATAGTAATTCTTATATTCTTGCTTAGCCTAGCTTATTCTGATGTCACCCATGACTCCACAGTCAATTTGCTGTGTGTATCTGCTTGCTAACTGAACAATAACAACAGTATTAGACTAATTCTAGTCTAACATGACAGCTTTACAATAAAAAATATGTGTCACCTCTGAACTAAGATGATACTGTTTTACTAGGGTCTATATTACTTAGTCAAAGCTTTAGGTAATTGAATACCTAAAGTTCGACACCAGAACAGCAAAGGCCACTTCCATGAATTCTTTTGTAGGAAAAGAATTTGCTTGGCTGAAGAAAAAAAATTTCAAACCCTAATCGAGTGGGGGGCTTTGCCACCCCCTCATGTGAAGGGCTGTGCCCCCCACACCCCCTTAACTAAATATACCAACTCTGAGATCACTCTACAGTGGAGAAAAGGGCAGATTCCCAATAACGGCCAAGCAAATTCCTTCCCTACGAAAGAATTTGTGAACGTTGTCATTCGATATTTACAGATTTCACTGTTTAGGTGTTGCCCTTTAGGTATTCGATTACCTAAAGTTATATCACCTAATATAGATCCATTTTACTTTATAGGAACTGATTCCAGTCAGAAACCATCCAAATGAATTTCATTAGATAGTGCTGGCTAATAAAGAATTATAAAACACACACTTCATTCTTCAGCCTCCACCATAGAAGGAAGTGCTGCTGTTAGAGGAATAAAATAAGTTGGTTAATTTTTTCAGTTGATGTCATAAGAGGAGGTGTAGTACAGTATACAGAAGTGCAGCAGAGGTGGTAAATTAATCTCTTAGGAGAGCTGACAAGAACATTACAACTACGTGGTGGTGTTCCTTGTTCTGGCTGAGAGAAGTCACTGAACTTTGAATTATAACAATGTGTTAATGGTGGCACAACCTAGTCTGCAAATGTAAATTATATAATTAATTTAACCACATCTTTCTCCTTGGCTAAATGAATGTTCCTGGCTGAATGCATGCCTTCTCCATCTCCCTTCTTCACACCTCAGTGAAGAATGATTGAAGGTCTGCTTTGCTGCAATGGCAGCTGGCTCCCCTTTCCATACCCAATTCCCAGTAATATAATTTACAGTGAGCCACGTACCTCACCTCTCCAGCAGCTCACTTGATATTTACATTGTTACTCAAATATGACATAACAAGTTTCTTTTAAGACAACAAAATTCAGCCCATCTTGCCTTTTGTCTTTTAAAGTTGCTGTAGCCAGCCAGTGAAAATTAAGCAGGGCAGGCATACCTTTCAACTGTATTTGATTTTGAATTTTAACATTTCTAAGTTTTATGACATTCCACACTGAAAGGCTCTGTCACAAAATGTATTGCTGAGAATTCTTTTAACAGATATCCACTTATCTGTCAACCTCTTAGCTCAAGAATTATGGATGGAGACAAAATAATGAAGGACAAAGGCCCAAAATCGAGGATAATTATCAAATTGTAGTCTCATTAACTTAAAAATTAATAGAACACCAGGTTTTGCATTAGCATCCATTTTCTAAACAATAAAAAGCACAAAATTCTAATTTGCAGCTTTAAGGGCTGACCTTAATCCTTACTGATTTAACATCAGGAGAAAATATGAAGCAAAATCAAAGATAGTTGAGAGGTATAAATATCCATGTTAAATGATATTGAATATTATAAATTCATTAAAAGTACTATTTGCAAGTATTAAATACACATTTATCCATGTTGTATCTTAATTGATGCTGTTAGTGTTTCACATTTTGCTCATTTGTTCCATATTATAAGATATAGTATTCCACATTTTGGAGATAAAAGTTGACAACTATGAGAGCCAGAACAAGCCAACAGACCATTCAAAATCATTCCTCTGAAAAATGTCGAAAATAATGGGGAAGGACCAATATCAGGAACAATTTTTAAATATTACTATAATTCACTGAAGTTAATATAATGACAAATTTGGTGTGATGTCCCTCCTCTCTGGGCCAGTAATCAAGGAGCTTAAATCCTCACCACTGATACTGGAGAGGGAAATTCACTTGGAACAAAAATAGATACACACAGTATTTCCAGATGCAGCTCTCTACATCAAGGACAATTTCCCTTAAGAGCACACAAGGAACACACTCAGCCCATGGTCTGGATTTCTCTCTCTCTCTTCAGGGCCCCATTGAGACTGTCCACTGGCACACTATAGAGTTGAGTCCTCAGTTGAGTGTCCAAGCAAAATCCTCCGGCATCCTCTCTGGGAAACTAGTGCTTTCTGTCCCTGGTCCAAGTAGCTGACACACACACACTCTTTGAGATTTGATTTTCTCTCTCACACACACACACACACACACACACACACACACACACACACACACACACACACACACACACACACACACACACACACGCACACACACACACACACACACACACACACACACACACACACACACACACAAACACAAAACTGGAAAATGTTGGCACAGATTTACTAGCTATGCCCCCTTCTGCTCAGACTATAATGTATTTACACTGCCAGCAGACACTACAAAGTCAACTACTCTAAGGTTCTTACAAGGGTACCCAATTATACTGACTGAAATTAATATTAATACAAATGATAGTGTTTGACAAATGCAGTGAGCTTTTCAGGAGTGGCCACAGAGTCACTAAATAGATTTAAGTACTCTCAAAATTTAACAAATTTTCTATAGTACCCAGCTGTCCTCAAGAATGTCCTTGCCCGCTTTTTGGTAACAGGGGCAAGCCATGTCTCAATAGCTTCCACTTTGGCAGGTTCTGGCCTGATCTTAGCACTCCCCACTCTATGTCCCAGGTAGGAGCCCTCTGCCATACCCATTTGACACTTACAGGGCTTAATGGTCAACCCTGCCTTTGCAGTCTGCACAGGACCTCCATGACATGCTGAAGGTGCTCATGCCAGGAATGGCTGTAAATGACAATATCATCCAGGTAAGCAAGGGCATAATCTCCTGCTCCTGCAATGATATGATCTACCAGCCTCTGGAAGGTCAATGGGGCATTTTTCATCCCAAAAGGTTTCTTTGTGAACTCATATAATCCAGAAGGAGTCACAAAGGCTGACCTCTCTCTAGTCATGGGAGTCAAGACCACCTGCCAGTAGCCCTTAGTCAGATCAGTAGTGGTCAGATACTTAGCCCCACCCAGCCACTCTAAAGCTTCATCTGCCCTAGGCATGAGGTAAGTAATTGACTCTGTGTAACTATTTACGTTTTTTGTAGTCCACACATAACCTAGTGCTGCCAAATTTCTTTGGTACCAGCACCACTGGGAATGCTGGAATTCTGGATTGCCCCCAGTTCCAACATTTCTTGTAGCTCCTCCCTCAAAGTCTGTCTGACTCACTCAGGAACCCTGTAAAGGGCTTGCTTGATAGGCCTTTGGGGTCCTGTGTCCACATGGTGCTGCACCAGGTGGGTGCACTCAGCTTTCCCAGTGAACATGCCCCCAAACTCCTGTGCCACTGTTTGGATTTCTCAAACTTGGGTAGGGGATAGCCACTGGGACTTTGCTACCCCTTCCAATGAGGTGTCACTCTGAGCTTCACTGAGGAGATCAGTCACCAGATCCCCCAGAGACTCCTCCCATCATCCACTGAAAATTCTCTGCACCAAGGCCTCCTTAACATGGTAAGGCTTCATCATGTTAACATGGTACAGTCTGTGCCCCTCCCTCTTGCCTAACAGTTCTACCATGCAGTTAACATCCCTGACCTTCCATACCACTTTGAAGGGTCCCTCCCAAGCTGCCTGCAGCTATTTGTGTCTGACAGGAATGAGAACCACAACCTGCTGTCCCACAGCATACTCTCAGGCTCGAGCATTCCTGTCATACCAGACCTTTTTCTGCTGTTGGGCTCCTGCCAGGTTCTACTGGGCCAAACCGATGAGCTCTCTGAGCCTTGTCCTGAGGTTTAGGACATATTCCACAACAGACTCCTTGTGGGATTCACACTCACCCTCCCACTCATCACGAATCAAATCTAAAGGCCCCCTCACCCTATGCCCATATAGCAACTTAAAGGGTGAAAAACCTGTGGATTCCTGGAGTACCTCTCTGTATGCAAACAGCAGATGGGGCAAATATTTGTCCCACTCTGTCTTAAACTGATCTGTAAATGCTCATAGAATGGTCTTTAGTGTAGAGTTTAACCTCTCCACAAGATCATTAGTCTGGGGGTGGTCTTTAGGTGCTTCACTCCACAGCACTCCCACAGACAAGCCAGCATGTCTGACATGAAATTGGCACCTCTGTCAGTATTTCTCTCAGGAAACCTACCCTGCTGAAAATCTTTAACATAGCCTTTGTCACCTTCTGCGCCTCGAGGGAGGACAGAGCCACTGCCTCAGGGTATGTAGCAGCATAACCTACTATCACTTGGATATACTTCTTCCCTATGGAACTTTGAGGTACTCAGAGGCTCCACAATATCCATAGCTACCCTCTGAAATGACTCCTCAGTCACAGGCAAAAGCATTAAAGAAGTGTTGATGTTGTTTTCTGCCTTGCTTATTTTTTTGGCACTGCTCACAGGTCCTGCATTACCCTGTTACATCCCTTGCAATCCCAAGCCAATAAAAGTTCTGCATAATATGTCTCTTGGTATGCTTTATGTCCATATGACCTGCAAAAGGAATGTCAAGGGCTATGGCTAGAAGTACCAGATGGTAGGCTCTGGGCACTACCAACTGCTGTATTACCTCACCCTCTAGCCCTCCCTCAGGGGTCCACTCACTATACAGTAACCCTTTGTTCCAGTATACAGACTCCCCTTTTCCTTGAGAATCAGGTGCCTCCTTAGCTACATCCCTCAAGCCTTGTACTGTAAGGTCCAAGAGCTGAGTCTGTCTCAACTCTCTCTCCTTGTGACCCTTCCCAGCTCCCTTTCCACAAGAAGACTGGTATCCTCTGACAGTGGTGCCTTACTGTCAGCCTTGGTACTTCTACTCACCTCTTCCCTTGCAGTCACTCTGTCCAAGGGAAGATCAGTACCTACCAGCAGCTGTGGCTCACCTTCAGACTCATTGCTACAGGGAAGCTCCCTCCCTGAAATAGCCACCTCACCAGCCCTGACATCAGTTGTGGAGTCTGTCTGGGTCTCCCCCAGGCTACCAGAACCACATGCCTATCTCCAAGCTTGACTGCATGTAGCTGCATGCACACAAGGTACTGCAGTATCAAAATCATTCCCTATCAAGACATCTGCAGAATTATCCTCAAACACACCTACTTGCTTGACTCCTTTTCCACCCTCCCAGTCAGGGTGAACCCAGCCAAAGGCAATTGGAATGGGGTCCCTCCTAAAGCTCTGACTGGAGTGGACTGCCCAAGCAAGTACTGCTCCTCTTTAACCAATGCAGGCTTTACAATGGTTATGTCAGAGGCTGTGTCTCTTTTAGGAGTGGTCTATTTTCCATCCACTAAGACTGGATATAATCTCTGGTGATAGTTTGGTACCCCTGTTGTCTCCAGACAACTTACCAGTGGCATACTGTTATTTCCACTTGCTGGCACCCCCACCTTTTGTTCTCCACCTTGCTTCCCTGGACATCTATATGATACATGACTCCGCTGTTGACATTTAAAACATTTAACCCTTGATCCTGGCCATGTAACTGAACTAGTGGCTTCCCTTGTTACTGGTGGACTTTGCTGAGGTGGTTTATGCTGCCCACCATGAGTTCCCTTATATCCATGTGCAGCACTGGGTATACCCTTCCTTTGCAGTGATGCCCTGCTTGCTAAGTAGAGATCCCCCTTTTTTCCCAGTTCATCTGCAGAGTTACACTCCCGGTCTGCCAACCAGATTCTCACGTCCTCAGACAAAGTGGTAAGGGCTTGTTCCCTCACCAAACGGTCTGCCAGCCCTTCAGAAGTGATGACCTGACTCCCACTCACCCACCTATGAAAATAAGTGCTTAACTCAGCAATATAATCACACACATTTTCATCTGTCTTGCATATATGCTCACAAAACTTTTTTTCTGTAAGCTTTGGGTGTTAAAGCATTCTAGTAAACATTGTTTAACTCTATCATAGTTTAAACAATCAATATCAGACCATTTAGAAACAGCAGTTACAGCTTTATCATGGAGTAAAGGGGTCTGGAACTGTACCCATAGCCCTTGGTAAACATTATACTGCCTACCTACTCTTTCAAATATGTGAATAAAACTATCAAAATTATCACCCTTTGTAAATTGTGGAAGAAATTTACTGAACTATATTGCTTCTGGGGTTCCATTATTCCTTCTCCCATTACCTCCATGACCCTGGTGAATAGTCAGCATCTCCCTCTCATGTTGACCCTGCTTCTCATTTTCTTCAGCCTCCTAATGCCACAGTCTCTCTGCTGACTCTAATTCCATCTGTTTCTCCTTTTCTTCAGCCTCCAAACACCGCAGTCTCTCTGCTGATTCTAATTCCAAATGCTTGGCCTCCATTTCAAGTCTCTTTAACATCAGATGGATTTTTAACTCCTCTGAGGAAAAGCTGAACTGTCCTGTTTCTAAGGGCTGCAAATCCCCATTACCAGACTGGTTTTCCTCCTGGTAGCTGGTCTGAGCTGTGACTAAGGCTGAAATAATTTCTTCTTTAGTCAGACTGGCATGCACCAGTCCTTTCTCTTTGCACACCTTGGCCAACCGGTTCTTTATCAGCTTGCCATAATCCTCTGCTGACATCTTTGCCTGCTTTCCCTGACTAAACTAAACTAACAAAAAATAAATAAATAAAACTGTTATGATAATGAAACTGTGAATGCTTACCTTGTGGTTGCTCCAGAATACACACACCTTCAGTGACAACTGCCTACAAGTTACAGAAGTTCAATTAATATCCACGCCACTTCTCACCAATATGTGACATCCTTCCTCTCTGGACCAGAAATCAAGGAGCCTGAATCCTCACCACTGAAACTGGAGAGGGACATTCACTTGGAACAAAAATAGATGCACACAGTATTTCCAGATGTAGCTCTCTGCATCAAGCACAGTTTCCCTTAACAGCACATAGGGAACACACTCAGTTCAGGGTCTGGATTTCTCTCTCTCTCCAGGGCCCAAGTAAAATTCTCCATTGACACAGATGTAGAGCTGAGCCCTCGGCCAAGTGTCCAAGCCAAGCCTTCCAGCCCGTGTCTGTGAAACCAATGCTTTGTGTCCCTGCTGCAAGCAGCTGATACACACATACTCTTTTGAGATTTGATTTTCATATACACACACTCACACACACACACACACACACACACACACACACACACACACACACACACACACACACACACACACACACACACACACACACACACACAAATGGGAAAGGCTGGCACAGATTTACTAACCATGCCCCCTTCTGCCCAGACTATAAGGTAGTTACACTGCCACCAGACACTCCAAAGCCAGCTACTCTAAGACTCCTACAAGGGTACCCAATTATATATGTGTGAAATTAATATTAATACAAATGATAGTGTTTGATGAATGCAGTAAGGCTTTCAGGAGTGGCCACAGAGTCACCAAATAGGTATAAGTACTTTCAAAGGTTAAAATATTCTCTAAAGGACCAGCCACAATGAAAAGTCTAAATACATTTAATAATAAATAATAAAATGAAGATAAAGCATATCTATTTATAATAAACACCAAAGTTTCAATCACAGGAAATAGCACAGATGAATAGATTCACACAGGTGCAGAAAAACGGTACTTAACTAATCTCACTATTTTTCCTGACTGATCAAAAGAATTACTCCCTGGTCACTTACCAGAGCAATGCAAGATGAAGTAGGTGAGGGGTCCTTCTTTGTCAGGTTCCAAGAACAGACTGTTTTGAGACTTCAGTCTCATCAAGTATTAAAACATAATTTTGCCCTGGATTACAGAATGACATCACACACATCTGGTCATCTGACTTCTGATTCCCATACTACCCCCTTTCCTAGCAACTGAGCCAGAACCCTGCACATATGTGTCAATAATACACACACACATAGAGTTTTAGTAAGATCTACTGCAGCTTCTGAAAGTCATAAAAGAATTTCAAACTTCTACCCTTCCAGAGTAGCAATTAGTTCACTGCTAAAGACAATACAAAAGGTTTCCTAGTACTTGTTTCCACAGACATTTTATTTCTTACTGCAATCAGAAATGTAAGATACAATCTCTACGATCTAAATTAAGTAATTTAATTTCACACTACTTTCAAAGTTAGCTAGACTGAGATTAACCTGTTCTCTTCCAGTTTCCTCTGTTAACTTTTATTCATTTCCTCACTTGCAACAGTACAGTCTGATATAAATTTATATTTCTTTTCTGTCCAGCAAGACACACTGTTGGTACATTTTTAACACAAGCAGCTTTATAAGTACATTTTCCAACAGAAGCATCTGTACAAATCAGTTTGATATACAAATGAGATATAATTCTTTACAAAATTCCAGCTACCTATACTGGCATATCTTACACATCCATTGCTCTACTTCTCCTGGCATAGCCGGCAATACCTCACATTGTCACATATTGCATCATGTATTTTCTAATCAGTATGAAGTTATGTAACTCTAATAGCTGGCATTATTGACTGACTGATTGCCATTCATTTTTATTAGGAAATCAGACTTTTTACATGAGACATAGCAAAAATGTGAGGCAAAATCATTGGTGGTTGACAGAAATGAATCTAGTGTGTGGGCCGTGTTACAGATGTATATTCGTATAATGACAGATTTATAGAAACGAGCCAGCCAAGCACTACTGTGAGATTATAACATTTTCTTTATAACACAGATATAATACTGTCAGACACACTGCACTTCCTCAGCTGGCTCCGATTACAAAATGTCCACCTTTACAACTGCTTTTATACTTTCAAAACTTTGTCCTTGATGAAAAGATTATTTTCCTGTACTGAAGCCTTCTATATCTATATTCTTATCTCAGTCCAGATAGAACCAGTTCTCAGCAAGCCAAAATGTTCTTTTACAAATGTTCTTTCATTGACAGGATCGTCTGTAATTCTTTTCTGCTGTGTTAGCCATTTCCCTTTTGCTTTAATATCTGTGTACATTCCACTGCCATGCTCATCGAGAGAAAGCCAGTTCTCATAATGCCAAAATGTTCTTTCACTGATAGGTTAGTTGTAACTTTTTCTGTTATGTTAGCCATTTCCCTTTTGCTTTAATATCTGTTTACATTCAACTGTTTAAGATATCTCAACAAGCCTCTAAAAACATTTAGAATTATAATATATATTTTTTTTGTTTCACACAAGCAGATTCTGTTAAGCCAATGCATCACATGCTAGTGTAAAAATATTTCACACTGTTATTATGATTACCAAATCTCTGTTACTTGTGAAGCAAAAACAACAATACATTTTGTTTTGCAATATGTCATGCAAGCACATTCTTGTTATTTCTTCCTGCATTTCATAGGTTCATAGGTTGGTACTAGGCTATCAGCCCTAGGGCCTATACAAGCCTAGCCATAACAATTCTCTGGATATTTCTTCCCACAATATTTACTTCCCTGGACCCCTGTCTAGCAGGGTGACTGGCATGATCCCTGGGGTGAATTTCCTATCTCCCATCCAATCATCAAGGTTCCTTATGAAGCAAAACAAAGCATGTGAAATGCAAATTCTGATTCAGAATGCTGGAACTTGGCATGAGGTCTTGAATTAAGTGTGTTTTCCTGATCCCATCTTGACTATTGTGCAAGTTGCACATAGAGTGTGGCTTAGATTCTATACACACTTGCTTGTGAAAATAATAATAATGAACACTGGAGAATGATAATGCCCCATTGCACTGACAATGTACTGGTCATACAAGTGACTGCTGTGTTTTGAACAAGAGAGCAGACACATGTAAGTGTGCATTACAGTGTGGCAACACGTTTTAAAAATAAAAATTACTTAATCATGCATGCTGGCCAGCACTAAGGGTTCCCTCTGAAGCCATGGGCTCTGGTCAGCCACCTGAAATGCCACTATTATAATCCTTCACTAACCACATATATAATAAATATAAACAGGAATGAACTCTTAGTAGAAAACAAATATAGGCTGACACAAATTAAGGGCTAGCTGTTTGCAAAAGTCTTTTTATGCACTTCTTATCTGCCCATTTTCTAAGTTACTGAATAAGCTGAGATTCTACTTAGCAAGCAATTTATTTGTTTCTGCACCTTACAAGAATTGCATGATGTCTGACTCAGGAAGTTTTGAGTTCATTCAATGTTCAAGTTCTACTGCTTTATTCAGAAGGTGGATCTGATTGGCTGCTCCTCTTTTCTCAAAAAATATCACCTTAGACATTCATCTCAGCCGTCCATTGTCTGTGTACAAATAGTTTTGTACTTCAGTCTTTCTGAAAGCATGGCATTTCTTGAACAATTTTGATTTCCTTAGGGTGCACACATATTTTTGTGAAATATTCCCATATCCTTTTTTTTTTAATTATATTCATTTAAACTTTCATCACCTTTATGTTTGTCCAGTTCTTACAGTAATACCAGGAAGCATTTCCCACTTTCTTCCCTTCCATTCTTCATAGTCTCCCATCTCAAACTCATTTCAATCTCTATGCTCCACTACTTTTTTTGCCAAGCTGTTCTATCATCCCGCCAGCATAATTGTAACAGAAGAGTAATCCCATCATCCCACAAGTATCACTGTAACATAAAATGAATCCCCTCATCCCACCAACATCATCGTAACATAAGCATAATCCACTCATTTAACCGGCATCACTGTATCACAAGAGTAATCCCCTCATCCCACCAGCATTGCTGTAACACAAGAATACTTCTTTAAGTATTATGACTCTCACATCTACTACCTATGTTTTCACTTTTCCCATCTGACCTTCCTTCCAACTTTCCTAAATTCATTCCAGCACTATACCCATGAAAAAAAAACATAAGCAGGTATTATGTTTCTCTGCTTCATTTTATCCAGACAGTGCAATTCTGGTGCCTCAGACTTGCTTTAAGCTTCAGTTCTCATCATTCTAACAATCTCAGTAACCCTGCTCTAGGCATTTTTGACCAGTTTAATGCCTTCATTTTTGGTAATCAGTGCTCCCACTGTGGCATTGGCAGTACCCCAACAGTGAACAATGACATCTGCTTCATCTGCCTGAAACCCCACTTCCTAACATATGTCAACATTTTTTTTGCCATCCTCCACTGCCTGCTCACACATTCTTGCATCAGTCAATGTAGGCATAATGTCTCTCCCACTTTTTTTCGTAAACTTCTCTAAATAATTTTTGCCATCTGTAGTTCAACCCTATCCCCAAAAAGTTCATACATTTATTGGTGCCTTTCTGTTCTAATTCTTTCTGCTTTTCTCTGTAACATCTGGGACAGACTAACATCACTTATGTTTCCTGTCTACATCCTCCAGTTCACAGAACTGCGACTGCTACCTACCGAGATATTAACATCCTGTTGTTTTCTAGCACTGATGCTTCATGCTGAGTATCTAATTAGCCAGCTACACTTCCTTGTTGCTTTTTATACTATTTTACCTTTTTTTAGGTCATCTGTTTGTTCCACTTTTGATATTATTCCTTCTCATTATTTAAAACATGACAGCTTAAAAATTATATCTGTTTTACTGAAGTTTTGTTTACTAGATGAATTTTTGCATTATTTTTAAGCTGTCATGTTTTAAATAATTTCTGCAGCCTTACAAGTCTGTTGTTATCCTTTTCTGATTTTTGTGTATCAGACTTGTGGCATAATCATATAAGAAATGTTTACTTTTCCTTCTAGTCCTTCTGCATTCTTATTTAACAACAGAAAGGAAAGATGTGAGAAAAGGCCCATTTTGATAACAACCCTTTCTTTGGAAGGCACACAATCTACCTTTTATGTCCATTTGTTTAACCAGTGTTTTCCCAGGCTACAAACCTAGGATCCAGGCTAACTCTGCCTAATGTATCCCTACATTGTACATTGTATCATGTTAACTGGATTGGTAACTCTGGCTTGGTTATGTCCTCAGTCCCCATTTATCCATTACATTGGTCATCCAGTAAAAGCACATTGTTTAATTTGTCTGAAAAGATCATCTAAATGTGAGTCCATGGTGCCTTGAGTGTAGTTCTTCTCTAGCATTCAGATGTCCTACAGTGCACTGCTTTGCTTTTTTTATGTAACACTTACATTATAATGACAGATCATACTGCCTAATTCTGTCTTACTCCCAGTGATGTGAAAGGGATCATATCTGCCACATTTCTTTAAACATCTTAGCCTCCTATTTATTTACCTATCTGCTGACTGGGTAACCCCCACTCGACCTAACTGTCCCTTTCCAGGAACAACCCAGGTGCCTTGTCTGGTTATGTGACTTGCTCAGTCACACATTAGGCAAATGACAATGGAAGGAGTCAAACACTGCATCCAGAAAACAGCTCATTAGCAGCACAGAGCATTATTGATCTGCACTGCCAGACTCCTCCCATGATAGTATAAACATATCTTTAGTAGTGTTAAAATTTAAACCCTCAGCTCTGTAAGAATTCTGAGGACAGGACCATCAGGGCCCACTGAACTGAAATACTCTTAGCATTCAGTGTGCAGGTGCAGGGATGTTAGTTCCAGCTAAAATGCTGGCAGCCAATATTTTCCTGTTTTTCTATCAGTCCCTTCATTTTGAGGTTATATTACTGCAACTTTAGGACAGAATGAAAGAAGAGGCCTCTAAGCGAGTATACATTTACTGTGGCCTTAAAAATGGGGACATTCTTGCATATGAAGATGAAGAGCTGTCGTGCTGCATTGCACATGGGAAACAACAAGGGGACCAAGCAGGTACACAGTGAAGATCCTCCCTCCACACATGCACACATACACACCTCTGCACAGCCTTCTACTGAACAGTAGTTGCCCTGTAGACCACCACAGTTACATGTATATGGGACCCCTGAAGTGAGGTGGTTTAGCAGGGACTAAAAGGAATATGGCTAATAGAACACGAACAAAGTGGCTGTTCAGCTTTAGTAGAAGAGGAAGAAAAGGTTATAAATGAGGTTTGGTAACAAACCAAGTTGTCCTGGGACATCTTCAGAAGGGGTTAGGCTGATATATTAATGGGAGTTAAGTGGGTGGGGGAGGTGAAAGGGTTAAACGGAGGGAGGGATGATTGGGAGGAAATAAGATAAAGGTGGGGAGGGGCACAAGTGTAGCTGAGTAAGTACTCCACATTTTGGCGTGAACTTGCTACTGCAAGTTGTACGTCCACGATGACCTGTAGGTACCTTGAGAGCAGGTAGGCCTTGGGTTCATTCTGGTAGGTATGGAGTAAGGAATTTGTGTGTGTGTGTGTGTGTATATATATATATATATATATATATATATATATATATATATATAGATATAGATATATATATATATATATATATATATTTATTTATTTATTTAGTTTTTTTTTTTTTTTTGGTTCTGTGTTGTCAGATTGTAATTTGTTGGTGTTGGTTACCTCTGGATTCCTCTGCTTGTTGCTGGTTTTCTTTAATTTGCAGAGAATATGCTGGTGAGCCACGTGGCTTCTTTTAGTTTGCCATTTCAATGGGCATTCTTTGCTTTCCTGGGCTGTAATAGTGCTTATTGAGCAGATTTTGTAAAGAGGGAACTTGTATGGTACTTAACTGTGTGTGGGAAGGGTGTTGTAATACTGCTTTGGTATAACTTGTGCAAGGGTAGAATTTTTATAACGGTTTACTACTCCACCACAGCTGCTAGCTCTTACTTCTTAACTGTGATTTATGATGTTGGGATAAACTGCCATTTGACATAGTTTGCTTGCTTTACTACTGCTATATTAGGCTCCATTAAGGTTCTAATTCTTGAAGGAAATGTAACCCTGTCTGCCCCTTATGGTGACTGCTGTGAGGTGGTGAGATGAGTACATCAGTACAGCGGCAGTGTACAGTTATATGATAAAAAAACAAAAGTTTATTTGTCGCAGTCTGTTAATGGTGTGGTAGTCTGCAAGGATATGCAGAGAATGTGCCTTGTGAGCATAAAAAACAAGGACCGCATGTTCTCTGGTAGATTGCTAGTCATTTGTAGTCCATACATATACTGGGTATTTTCACAGACTTCATTTGCTGGTACCGGCCCTGTCTTGCACTGTGGTGCTGAGGGAGCTGTTTCATGGCTTGGACACGGCTGCTGGTGATCTTGTTGAAGGGCAGGCTTGGTGCACAGGCACTGTGGCAACCCAGGCCGTTGGCTGTGCTGATATAAAAAAAAAGGGGAAGGGAAAAAAGACAGAAATGGGGGTCATTGCATTGGCATGCAGCCTGCAGGATAGATTCCTGAGGTAGAGGGGCTCTCTCTTGAACTCGGGCTCATGTTTGAGCTCGTGGCAGGCAGGCATGCCGGTGGGTGGACAGCTTTGTGTTTTGGTGCTGTGGGTTCTGTCTCTTTTTGATGGTTCATTGGTGGAGTATGGGTCTTGAGATTAGCTAAGGAAGGGCATATTCTGGATGACACGGAGGTTATGGGTTGTGAGTAGTGGAGTTTGTAGCCCACTTATGATGGCGGTGTCAGTTCGCGGACTTAGCTGTAGCCATTGGTGGTGCTCGTGCAGGCCTGGTGTTTCCCTCTGATGTTTGAGTTGCGTTCTTGCTTGAACCACGGTGGTTGCTTGGCGTGAACTCGCTGGATAGCAGATTTATGTCTGAGAGAACCTGTAAGTGCACTGGAGGGAGTTTAGGTATTTCATGCTTGTAGGGCTGGGTTTAAGGGGGAGTCTGCTGGTGGCTGTAGTTGATGAAGCTTGCAAAATTCAATCTTCACTGGACTTTAGAAGAATATTTTAATTTCTGCTGACAATTGAAGCATGCGGATGTGTGTCATAGTTCATTCTGTGTGCGAGAAAATAGAACAAAGTCATGAAAAAGGTTACATAAAAATAAGTTCTATCTAAATTGTTCATAAGTACTCTGCTTGTGTAGGTTTTTGTTAAATTGTATAATTGTATATTTTTTGTATTTGTGAAAAATGACTCCATTAGAGTGCCTTCGAGGCCAAAGAGTTTGCTGCCGGGGATTTTATTCATCTGCCTGTGATCAGACACTTGTTTATGTTTAGCTGTACACATGCAGGGAAGAAAAAAAAAAGAAAAGAAAAAGGTGAAAAAAAACGTGCTTTGTAAGGCACATCCTATAATCTGAAAGTACCTTTTGAGATACCCTTTTACATGAACATTACTATGATGAATGTTGCTGTAACACCACAAACTAGGAACATGGGCAACACTTTGTACAGACACTCTCTTGAATGGGCTAGCTTTCAAGCATTTCATTTGGTATCATTGATAGAGATGTCACCACTCTTACTAGCGGTGCTTAGGAGGCGGCATTGGAATTCAAGGAAGTACTTTGGCAGTTTAATTAAATGTTGCAGTCCAGCCTAGTTTTAATGGAACTATATCTGTGTTATCGGTTCTTGAACTGAGGTTAGCTAATTGGGGACTTTATTTCATTTGACTGTAATGTTCCCTGATGAAGTCAGAGGTAGAGAATGGCCCTTGGTAGGAATGAATAGTATTAGAAGCTAAACTGATTTCCGTGGTTTTACAGCCAGTTGGTGGGTTTACATCTTGTCAATAGTGTTTAGCCTTGCCTAGAACGGTAGTTGTGCATATTTGAAACAGCTGGTTTTGATCCCACATATGTCCTGTTTGGAAAGATTATGAGGTTGGGTAAATGTTGTCCATTTGGCTTGGGATGGGGTTTGTTTCTAGGTCAAAAGGGCTTTGTCCCTTAGTTTGAGAGGGGTTTTCAGTTCTTATTCAAACAGGAGATTTTCTGTTATTTGAAAAGATGTGTGAGACATAATAACTTGTCTGGAAGATGAAAAATACTTTGTGTTGGAGCTCTTGCTATGATATTGGGGTCTTGTAGGGCAATTTTGGAGGATCCACTGATAGCTGTAATGTATTTTTAGGTTTGCAATAATTTTAGAATATTTCAGCCTAAAGGTGGTTAGTTTTGGGGAGAGTTTGGGACATTAGTGGATGATTTGCAAAGTGATTTTGGGTAGACAAAAAATGAAGGTGGAAGTACAGATATTTTAGGGATGATTATATTTTGTTGGTGTTTGGTAAACAAATAATGGAATGGTTTTGGATAGCAGAATGGAGAGTGTGACTTCATTAAATAATTGTATATGATTGATTTTGGCTAGGAATTTAGCTATGTCATTTGAGAAGACCCCTAACTAGTTATGGTTGAGATTCCAAGTATACTGATGTTTTATGTTTGCCTATTGCTGAAGTAATTGCACAAATAAAGGTTTAGACTGTTAAGAGAGGTTGGAGGAAAAAGGTAGGTGACAGCAATCGGATGATTTTTGTTTTTCCAAGAGAAATTTAATAGGATCAAGTCGGGGGGTCAGAGAAAGCACAGGCTTGAGGAATTATTGTTGGTATAAGATGGCTTGTATAAAATGTGTGCTTCCTCCCTGCTTTTTGCCTGAACTTGAGTTAGGGACATAATTGTAAGAGCTATAGGTGTTGAAAACTGGGCTGGAACTTGGATTCACGTCCTTTTACTGCTGTCATGAATGGGTATAATTTGTAAAGAAGGCATTTATTTAATCAAACTAATTGGAAATACTTTGAATATTAATTAAGGTGCAAAAAGTCAGGGTGCTTTTCCTGTTGGAAGCAGTTTTACTAAGCTATGGACAAAAGTGTTCAGTATATTTGTAATAAAGATGATCATAAAAAGAAACTTTATTTTATATATAGTGACAACATTTTTCTTAAACACTCTAGCATCTCACAGAGAGCACAGGGGGGCGTAGATGTACATGAAGCTTATGAAAGGGTACAAATGTATTCATTCATTAAGTTGCATTAGTAGGAGGATTGATCAAAAATCTGCCTAGTACAACTAACAAATCAACAAAGAATTACTTGAAATAAATTAAGAATATATATATATATATATATATATATATATATATATATATATTTATCAGAAATTCACCCTAAGATGCCATTGATAGCTAAGGCTAAAAGGTGGTATTCAACTATTGGAGAATGAATTAAGATGAAATGTTCTAAGTGATGCCAATAGCCAGCTCCACAGGTTTGGGGAACAAGACTTTTATTTTAAAATATGATGTTATAACCTCTGCTAGGTATGGTGTTTTTGGCACAGACGATCTATGGGCAAAATGTGGAGCACATACTAACACTGGACTAGCAACTTCAACTAGAAAGCTCATAGGATGGTTAAAATATTCTGGTTTTAATTAAGAATAGATCAGTTAATAAATTGACATGATTCAGTCCTAATTCACAAGAATATCAGTTTTAAAATTCTAACACTGAATACGAAGCAGGCCCCCTTTCAATGGAACTTGAGGTACATTAACATTGGGCTGCGATCCCGGTACTTGCAGAGGACGTTTCATGGGCTTTTACCATGCTGCTGTTCATGGCATATGCCTGCCGTAACTCTGCCATAGTTGGAGAGGGTAGGGTTAGGTTGACTTTGATGATGTCTTTGAATTTGCATTATGTATTTTCTATGACTTATATTTCCCCTTTTTTTCTTTCTTGCAGATCAGGGTTTTTGGAACGCTGCTGCTATAATTTTGAATAGGTGGGTATGAGGTGAAACCTTCTCTTTACATTCTAGAGGATTTACTTTTCTTTGTAGATGATGGTGTGCCGAGTACCATTTGTGGTGATACACAGTGAATTCGCAAATGATGGAAGCAGAGGCAAGTGAAGAGGTTACACGAGGTGGCAACAGTTACTGACTGAAATGGGGATTTTGGAATGCTGCTGCTGTAATTTGGAATAGGTGGGTATAAGGTGCAGCCTTTTTCTTTACATTTTAGAGGATTTACTTTTCCCTTTTCTTTATAGATGGTGGTGTGATTGACCAGGCTGCAGAATTGTGTTCAAGGGGTTATAGTTTTCTGTGGCACTTGTTATAGCTATAGGTTATCATTCCGGAAAGGTCAAGCCATGGTTATTGGCTTGAGGGAAGCAGACTAAAGGGAATGTATTCTCTTGGAGTGGAGGTTCCAGTGGTACAGTGGGGTCACTGGTAATCCTACTTTATTTAGTTTCATTAAGGTGCATTCCAGTGCTAATAGGTCAAGGTGTGGGGTTGATGACTGGGTTCTAAGGTACTTTACAGATGATGGGTACACCGAATGATGTTTGGCCTAACCCTTCCCTTTATGGGAGGTAGTTGGTTGGACAATTTTGAGTAGAAGGGAGGGGGAACAGCCTGGTCAGGCTGGTTGATGGAGAAGAGGGACAGGCTTGCCCTCTTCTGTTCCCCCTCCGGTGTGTGGATGTTTATTCCAAGGGTTGTGGAAATGAAATGAGCAGCTGGAGGAAGTTTGCTGAATAGCTAAGCAAACGGAGGTAAGGATGCTGCTTATTTGGTTGGTGATGTGGTTTATGAAGTGAGATGGTACGCTGCTTCATAAGTAAAGTAAGTGAGCAAAGGTAGGGACACTGCTTACTGGACAGGATGAGCAGGTACGCTGTCCTGATTAACATTACAATGATGTTTATGCTGTGTTGAGAATCAACTATATTATGTTCAGCTGTAAATAAAATTGGTAATCAAAGTTATGGAAGTTTAATGAAGGTCATCAAATGTCATTCGGTGTGATGTGCTTATTGAAGGGGACCGGGACAAGTAGCTACTGTAAGGGAGTGGGAGACCTTGTACAACAAAACTGCACTGATGCAAAAAATCACACTTTGCAGAAACCTTCATTTGTCTGTCCTCCTTTTTCATCTTCTGCCTCTTGACTATCCTTCTCCATTTGATTAGCCCTCACTCTATTCCCCCGTTTTTCTCTTTGTTCTTCTTTCTTTTGTATAGACAAAATATTTTATCTTACTTCTTGACCGAAATGACTATCCAGACTTTAATTCTTTCCTGCCTTAATTGGTGCTTTTCTCTTTTGCATTTCTTCTCCTTTTTGTATATGCTCTGAATTATATAAGTTTCTATCTAACCTGTCAGACAGCTGAAAGCAAGTTATAAAGTCACTTTCCCCTTTGGACAAGTGTCTTTATTATTTTATTAGCTACTTCCTAAAACTAAATATCATATATATTTATTTTAGACTACCCAGTAACATGTTTATAATATGAATACATTGTAAGCTGCCAGACCAAAGAAACAGAAGGAATAAAGCAGGCATGAACTACCTAAGTTTATGATCTCGGATACACCATCAAAGAACATGTAGTTAAATAAATAAAAAGTTCTGCTCCCAAGACCACTGTATTCACAGCTGACCTCCTGCTCTTAAAAGCCCCCATGTAATATTGAATGAATCCTGAATGAAAAATGCACTGCACGGTCTTGCTATGTGCGTCACTGCTTCGCATTTCTCTAAGTACATTAATAAGATGAGTTATCATAATAATTCATACATGGAAGAGCAAGTCAGCCCAATGATAATCGGATTTCACAATATTCATTCATCCTCTTGCCTGCTTTACATTTTTTCTAGCTTGTGAGTAGTAGTAAGCTGTATAATGTGGGTAAACACAAGGAGAGAGAAAGGACAAGGGAGGGATAAGATAAGGCAGAGATTAGAAATGAGTTACTGCCTGGCATGCATATTGTCAGTGCGACAGTGTACTGTACTATAGGACCACACTCCACATCCCATCCCAGAATGCACAACATTTCACAGCACTGTATTTTCAATAAGAATACCGCTGTTCATTCAGCAAAAATGAAATAGCTGAAAGCCCCCATAATCTTTTGTTTGATCTGAAATTAGATTTTCTTCCTTCTCATTGACTCATCCACAGAAGTACCACACTGGGGAGCTGGGTGCTTTCATACACTAAGATTCAAAGCATGTTCCTATATCGGAATTAGGAAGACTATCGTGTAACTATTTATATTTATGCACAAACGTTTCAGTTGTATTGTATATTAAGATATTTGCTCTGCTTTTTTTCTTAACTACATGTTTTATTTCTTAATTGAGATCATTGGTTTTGTGGTCTTGTTGTGACTATTTGTTTTAACATGGGAATCCTAGCACTATTGTGTTGTGCCTAAATAACAAAAAGTCCACATGAATAAATAATTATATTGCAGAAATAACACAGTAGGCTGAAGGCAATATAATGTAACACAGCTTTACAAGTGCCTGCAGTATTCATTGAAGTACGGTTACATATAGTCACAGCTGGTCCCTGACTAAGTAATTTGAAGGCCTGGCTACAACCCACATGAGATTGTGTTTCTATCATTTAGGCGATGCTGCAATGAATGTGAACTGTGCCTAAAGCCCTTAACTTCCTCATACACTGTGCTACGCAGTATGTCTGTACAGACAGATTTCAGTCAGAGAGTAGGTTGTGGGGGGGGGGCTAAGACTATAAAAAGACATACGTCTCTGTGGGCAAAATACTTACTGTCATACCACACAACTACAAGACCACTCCTCAGAAGTTTTATTACAAAAATATTGCATATGCTTGATAGGAAGCACTGGGCTTTTAACATTGTGAATGGAAAACACAGTCAGGGGCTTGCCGACAGTGGTTCAAGTGAAAAATCAGCTAAAATGAAAAACATCATTGCTGTACTTTTTGTACGGAGTAAAGTATACATCCTGATAGGCTGGCTCAGAGGGTTGTACAAAACTGATTATAGTTATTATATCTGGTTTAGTGAGTCTTCAGGTCTGGAAATCTATGAACGGCATCATAAAAAGGGGCATGCATAGCTACTGAGAACAGTAACTATATATCTATATCCATTGTAAGGCAGGTAGCCGGGGGTGCAAACCACACCCATTTTTGATGAATGGATTTTATTGCAGCTCCCTCTGATAATGGAAGCTTTTGGTATGCATGTGCTCTACTGGGCTTTCAGTATCTGAGAGACTTTGCCACTTTAGCTAGCAGGCCACAAAATGCAATCGGTTTAAAAAGAAAAATCACAGACCTAGTCAGCATATAAAAACTTCTTGCCGCACCCAAGCTGCTCATTTTCCTTTCTTTAGGATAAACAGTCAGACATAGATAACATATAGTAAGTAATCGTCTGACACCCTCTATAATTAGTTTTTCTAATCCAGTTTTGACTTCTTACATTGTTTTTGATGAGTACCCCCCCCCCACCGCCGTGTTGAAGCAATCACTATCACTCTCACTGAAAAAATAGCTATTTCCTTGTACAGAACCACAGCAATTACCCAGCAGTTTAATAATTAAATAATGAGAATACATGTGGCAACGATTAGAGATATTTATTAAAAACAACAAACCTCCCATTTCTATATCCACATCCCTTAGAAATGCATGGCAGCAAACATAATTTCTGTTTGTCTGTTCAGATTCAAACTGCCTGCCCATCCCCCTTTTCCTATTTCAGCTTGTTCTGTTGGCCGATCTGAGATGAAACCAACAATGAAGAAATTCCATTTTTCAAAAATTCATTTACATGGCTTATACCACTTGTACATTCTCATCATGGAAAGCAGAGTGACTGAATTAAAAATTACATTTAACTGAAGTAAAGTTCAAGAAAACGCTAATGGAAAAAAATATAATGTAAGCTTGAGCCCAGTCATTTTTTTATATCCATTTCATTTAAACATAGCTATCTGCAAAACTCTGGACAAATCAGTCTGATGCAATGAACTATTCCCAGTCAGCTGGATGAAGATAAACACATTAAAAGGTAAGGAATAACTAACAAACCATTTTTTCTCCCTGATTGTTTTGTTACTGAACCTGAATTATTCAAGGCCTCCTCTTTCACGTCTCAACTGCAGGAAGAAATCTTTTTATTAATCTAGTTGCCTCAAGAATTGTAGGAGTCTATAAACCTAAATGACTAATCAGAATGTCTAGGAAAAAAAAAATCCTCATTTTATGTGCTGGGCAACTGCACATGGCTGACACAGAGTGAATCTTTAAGCAGTAACCCACTGCTGGGTATGGGTAATGCTGGATTTACCTATGGTCGGTGTGGTTTGGTCACGAGGGCGAAACAAAGCCAACCGTCGGTAAATGCAACATTGCCCACACCCAGCTGTGGGTTATTGCTGTTATACAATGACATTATTTAAGCTATTATACAATGACATTATTTAAGGGGAAAAAAAACATACTTTTCTTAAATAATGTCTGTATAATGCCTCAATGCTGCCCTTCCGTGGTTTTCCGGTATCCTGAGGCTTTTTCTGATGTATTGCGCATGCTTATGGGACTTATGGGAAGATATCTGTTGCCTTTTTTTTTTTTTTTTTTTTTAATTGAAAATAAAAAAAGAAATTGGGAAACATTTTACATTCGGGAGAGCCAGGGCAGACAAAAATAAAAGGATAATCAGGTAAGTTTCTTTAATTTTGCATAACATACCTGATTATCCTCTTATTTTTCTCTGCGCCATCTCCCTCGTTCGTTTCAGGTCTTCTGTTTTCTTTTTTGGGGTAAAAAAAGAAAGAAAAGTAAAAAAAATGAGGGGATATACTAATAGGAAAAAGTCTGGGCGACTGGACCTTTTTCCGTTAGTATATTCACGCTGGTTGGGCTGGCTAATCAGCCTGCTCATTTTTGAATATTAATGACCAGTCACTGTAAAATAAGCATTGACCCATTCATTATATTAATGCCTTCACCAGGTACTGAAGTATGTATTGTGTGACTCTATGCACCTGCCGTATGGCCATTCCATCACAGTAGCATGCAGCCACGGTTAGAACTTAGTGCAAGAACAGAATTCCAAGAACCCTACCACCCATACTCACACATTCCTGACCATTCTCCAATTTTTGGGTTTGAATCCAACCCAGTACAGAGAAGCAGACTTGATGGAACTTAGATTTTGCAGCTCATTTTTGGGTCTGGTAAATCAGATTTGAAGTACCTATTAGAAAATAACATAAGGGATGTAGAGTTTTTATAACAACAAACAGAATTAGAAAAATATAAATGAATGCTTAGGTTAAAAGCACATATTCCACCAGGTTTAAAGAGTGTGTCTCTTTAAAACCTCTATTGCAACATTTGCAACAAATAGTTTAGTGATCATGTGATTTTTTTAATACTATTTGTATGTGTTTTAGACGTTAACTTTGTTTTATGCCTGAGGAAGCTATTTATAGTGAAACTGTGGAGTTGCGTTGAAATAAAATTGAGCTTTTTCATTTGTGCTTGATGGTACTGGTGTTTCTTTCCACTGGATTTATCATTGGTTCTGCTGAATTTATTGAGTTTTTATGACAACATACACAAGGCTTTTGTGAGAACTTTAAGGCAAACCAGTACCTGTGACATTTCCATATATGGCTAACCTTACATCACAGTTAACTGGCTGTAGTTAATTAAAGTCAAGGTTTTACAACCTAAGCTGTTTGTGCCTTCTAGATGCTTATCATTAGATTTCAAGAAGTGCAGCTGCCACTAACCATACAAACAATGACAGCTACATGTACCTGCCACTGCAACACAAAAGAAAACTGCATATGGTTGTCATTAAGCATGCATACAATAATAACAGCAAATGACAGTTACAGAGCATGTGACAGTGGCAATGACTAGCCTATTGCTGGTCCTATATATTTCCAGGATGTGGTCACTTCACAGTAACTTGGCAACATCCTATCTCATGGAAAGAACAGTGCCCCCATGATTTCTGAACCCTATACATCTACCTTACTCAAATAACCCCCATTCTCCTCCACCAACCCCAGGTTACCCCCACAAGTAACATTATGGCTTCTGACACTTCTTCCCCTGGAACACAGTGTGCTGGCTTCAGCTTTTACATTATTCTTTTTATACAGTTCTGTCAATTTGTTTGCAACAGTTACATCTGCAGAAGACCTCCAAGTAGAAAGCTTGTTGGAATTATCACTGCTAACCTAATCGACCTAATCAATATAAATGCAAATAGAAAAGGTAGATCTGACTTATTTCTCCATTATGAAATCAATTCTAGTTGCTTTCCATATCTCTGTTGCACTCTCTCTCTGTCTCTGTCTTTCTTTCTCTCTCTCTCTCTCTCTCTCTCTGTCTTTGTCCTACAGCTAACATCCCACTGCAGTAAAACACAAGTAACATTACTGGAGGTGCCAGCTACTGAAATTTCAAAGTAACTATTAATGACTCTGAGTTTCATATGAGAATAAGTCACCCTCTCTCCTATGCGGCACAAACTTGCCCTTCCTTCCTGATCTCCTTCATAATACAATGCTTGTACAAAAAATATTTTCAACAGAGATGCGTGTGCAATCTTTGATTTGCTCAACAGTTAACGGAATTCTTTCAAATTTTTGCATCTCAGAGGATTTTGTTGAACAAGTGTAGACTGCCATCCTCGTGACCTTCAGTAGGAGAACTGGGTTACAGTGGACTGCAGACTGCCCTCTCTGCTTTGATCAGGTCAAATGTTTCTTGCCTGAGGCAATTTTCACAAAGTATTTTACTGCTGTCAGCACTGGCTTGGGAACTAGAAGCTTAATGATTTACACTTAGTTATAACCATATAACTATAGTTCCACCTTGAACCAGTTACTGAAGCCTTATATACCGTAGACAATCAAAAAACATTTAACAGCCTATCATTTTTTAAAGCCATTCAAGCACCATTTACCTATAACGTAATGCATCTGAAAACCTCACTGCTGTTATATTGTAAAATCATACTTGGACACAGACTGTCTTAGACAAATACAGCTTTACTTGTGAAGTCTATAAAGGCAGTCATAGAAGTGTAGCCAGGAATTTACCGATGACACACCCTCCCATAAAAGGCACAGGTCATTTCTGATACACAGAAACTTATTCCACCCCTCCTCCTTATAAAAACTATAGGTCATATGACAGTACTGCTGACCATAGTATGGACACTAGCTTCTGGCAGTACATAATTCCTTGTGCTCATCATAAAGGCAGGCTTTTAGTTACCATGCTGTTTTGCAACAAGACTGCATGACAGCTGGCAGACTTGTTTAACAATGCAGTACTTCGCCAACCCTGTGTAGTACGTCATGGTAGCCGGTCTTACAGACGTCCATTACACCACTGCTGATTTATCAGCACCCCTCTGTGCTGTTGGGGGTACAGTCACACAAATGCCAATATTCAGTACTAGTTACTTTCATTACTACAGTACAGCAGCCAGAGCCATAGACGGTCATTAATTTAACCTTTCACATACCACCCAAATTACTTTTATTCCTTGTTTCATCATGCTCTGTATTACCCTTTGATTTTTTTTCTGCATCCTTTAAAGCTTCAACACGTTAATTAATTGGACAAAACTACAGCATAGCAGCCACAGAGGAAGTAATCTGAGTAGCCTAGATTTCTGGAATCACTAGGACCCCAGAAGCCATAGGGCCCTATATGCACTGAAGTATATTTTGGTGTTTTTTCAACCTGCTGATCCAATGATGGCCTAAACAAAATGCATGACTTAAAAATAAATTCATTCATTTTTGTCTTCTTTAAATGAAGAAATAAGTTGTGTCCAAGGCTTAATGCTCAAAGATGACAAAATCGTAGTTCCCAATAAACTGGGGAAACAATCCGTCACTGTTGATTAATGCCTTACCCTGGTAAACACATGTAAAGAATAAAATAAAATGCTTGTATAAACAGATAAATCATACCCGGGAATGCCATCTGCCTTTCCACCTTGTTTCCTCACACTTTGTATTTCTATTCAAGTTTTTCCTGCATCCTTTCAATGCATGCTAACTAGCCAAGACTGTACTACAATACCTGTGGAGGAACTAACCTAATTAAGTAGGTGGTATAGGGTTGTTAGGACCCCAGAATCCATGAGCTTATAGATGCCTAGAGATGCATTGTTGGACTGTTTTCCCTCCTTTGGAGCCGGTAATGGCCTAAATAAATTTCAAGACTAAAGAAAGAAATTCACTCTTTTTTTTTTTTTTTTTTTTCCTTAAAGGAAAAAATAAATCATGCTCAATGCTTAATGTTCAGATCTGACAAAAAAGTAGTTTCTGGTAGACTGAGGAAATAAATGCTTGAGAAAACATATAAATTATATCTTTCCTTACTGCCACCCTACAACCCCCCCCCCCAAAAAAAAAACAAAAACAAAAGACATACACACACACACACACACACACACACACACTCTGCACATTTCCTACAAGAAAACTGAAGGATTGCTATTTCACCTATGGGTTTGACTTTGGGTTACAGGAGGAAACCAAGGATATGCAGTTTCCACAGAGAAGGAGCTGCATGCAAGAACTCAAGAGAGCCAAGCACTGTGGGATGGTAGCACTGATCACTGCAGTACTGTACCAATGATCAGCTGCTTTCACTCATCCTCATTTGACAACGAAAGATAGTGCTCACAGTGCAAATTTTTTTGACTGTCATGAAAAGTGAAAGAGATTATGGCTAATGTGTTACTCTTACAGCTTCATAAGTTTGTGTGTACTTACTAAGATTGATCCATGAGAATCTTTAGAAGCTTAGCCATACATTCCTATGAAGTTTTTAACCTTTATTTAAAGTACAAATAACCCAGAGATGGGAAGAACATTTACATGTTACTTCTATCCATGACAGAGAAAGGTGCTAAACCACAGGTGAATTTGTAGTTAAAAATCCATTCATCCAGATCCAGACTACATTTGAATATTGTAAGAGAAGTAATTTGCCTAATGTGAAGAGGAAGACAATTCCAAAGAAGCAGTATTTTCTGTGATACACATATCACTGCAACATGTTCTATTTATGTTGCAAAAGAGATTTAGATCTCTTGAGTGGATGTTTATGCCTCCTTTGGACTTGCAAGTCTGACAGGACTGGGTCTGTTGAGGCTCTATATGTGAGACAGTGATTGTTCCTCAGTAATATATGCGACTGAGAAACCAGACAAGGCTTTGAGATGGTTTGCATCATTTTTAGGATTTAGGGTCTTCATTTGCTTAGAAAGCACTGTGAGCATTTGAGTTGTGTCAAATGTTTGGACAGGTATGTACTGAAAGGGGCATTATACTCAATGATCTGACTGATGTGTGTGGAATACAGTGGAATGATCTCAACCCTGGACTTGGATTCCATACCCTAATGATAAACAGTGCAATGAATAAACACTTTCTTACAATAGTCCATATGTGGTGATCAAAGGGCAGTTCATGATCTACATACTTTCTCAGGACCATTAACTAATGGATCGGTTTTCAGGAGTGTGTTATCCATGTGATTGCTACAAGGGACTTCTTGATTGACAAAGGATATTATTATACATTTCTTGGCATTCAGTTTTAGTCCATGGTTTTGACAGCAGCTGTTGGCTTGGGAAATGTTCCCTTTGAGGATCTTGGTGTCCTCTGGGAAGTTTATGATGGCACAAAGTTTATAGTCATCTGCAGACTTGGTCTGCCATAAATCCTTAAAAGCAGAGTTGACTTATCAGAAGTAAATACCAATGAGCAGTGGTCCAAATACTGAACCGTGGGGTATATCGCTAGTGACAGGTATTGGGGAGGTAGAGCAGCCCATCCTAATTTCATGGGCTCTACTTGCAAGCCAGTTTGCTATCCAAAACATTACACAAGAAGGGATGTGAATAGATTGGTTACATTGTATCTTAGATACAAGTTATTTTTGCTCTATTAAGGATAATCATGTGATTTTATAAAGTTATTTGATTTGTGTTTTTGAATGGCTGTAATTGTATTTAATTGAATTTTTGTATGTGTTTTTTAATGGTCTGAAGAAGCAGTGTCGAAGCTGTGAAAGCGCTTACCATAATAAAGTCTTTTAGCCGTGTTTACGAGACTTAAGTTTTATTCGTTTTAATTGCTTTAACTGTTTTTACTGAAATTACGTTTTATCAGTCAACCTCCTTCTTCTTTTCTTAGTTTTTTGAAGAACACTAATGACATGTTGGAAAAGTACCCAAAAATACATATAATATAAAGAGTACATTCTACACCAATACAAATATAACGTCTGACTAATGGTTGATCCTGCTATTCACATTCATAAACACATACGCAGTATCATACACACGTATCTAAAAATGTGTATGTGTTAAAATGATAGAAATTTAAAAGAAATTTTTTATCTATTTATTTTTTGCAGAGGGCTGCAGCACTTGCTTTGCATACCCCAACTTTCTAAACTCCTTAATATGCTATCCCTGTCACTGTTGCATCTTTAGGAAAGGGATGGATCATCTACCCTTTGGGCAGACAATAATAATGGTCTTCGAATATGCAAGATAAGGCTTCAGTATTATATGTAAGTAATAACTATGCAAGTTATTTCTCCTAGTCATCAGTTTCAGGCAGGTTTAGAAAATATATACCAAAAGGAAGATTTAAACTTTCTTTGAAGACATTTTTTCTACCAATATGGTGAAATTTTAAAAGTAAAAGTAGGTAAGGTAGGACTTGCAATATGTTTTAGGGTTTGTATTATACCCTCTTTCATGCATTTCAAAACTTTAGGAGCAAATGTGTCTAGTGTTCATAGGTTCATGGCTGTCTATTAGGCTAATGACCACAAGGGCCTTTTTAAGTCTAGCCATGCATCCCAAATCTCTTGACAAGTTCTTATACCCTTGATAAATGTAAGCATGGGCCTGGGAGATGAACCATTTACAGGTTACCTGTTTGCATCAGAGACATAGGTGCCAAACCAGGGATGAATTTCCAGTTTCCCATCCAATTGTCCAAATTGCACTTGAATTGGATTAGGGAGGAACTCTGCTTCACATGGATGGGGAGCCTGTTCCATAGATGGAGTAGTCTCTGGGATACATACCTATCTCTCCAGCAGATCCTATTTATATCACAGGCAAGGTTTAAGTCTTTAGAATGGGTAATTCTGGTACTGTTTGTTTTGTAGATATGCAGGAGGTCCATCAGAGTGGGGTCTGACAATGCCCTGTGTTGTACACTGATCTTCATAAAATGCTTTTGTTGTACCAACACACCTCTTTTGTAATTTTCCTTTAAGGTAGCCTATATCTGCTGTGAAAATAATGTTTGTTTTAAAATTATACATTTTCTTCTGGCTTCAAATACCTCATATAGTACATTTTTCATGGTATCACACACAAGGGCATTGTAATACTGCTGCTGTAATCCCATTCAGTAGGAATATGCACTCTAGCACTCGTCCAATACAGCATTCCAGGAACCTACCACCCTCTGAGAAATAAATATTTTCTGATGTCTGCCTTAAATCATCTTTTCACAATTGCCACATAGCACGTACAATCACTGTATTTTCCTTTACTTCTGTGACACTAATCTGTCACATTATAATACACTGATTCCATATCACCATCTCCTTTCCTTTTTTGGTTCTTTATTTCTATCATAGTAGATGCCATGAGTCCTTTAAACCTTCTGTTTTAAACCTTTCCTTTTTTAGTTCTTTGTTTGGAGTCCTTTAAACCTTTTGTTGTAAAGCTTTCCTTTTCTGGTTGCTTGTTTTTGTCACAGTATATATACTGAGACATTTAAACATTTTATTGTACTTCTCTTACAATCTTGGAATCACTTTAATTTATATATCCAACCAACCCATTGTGCCTTTTCCAGTAGAACTCCAGAAGTGAATGAAATAGTCCAGATAAGGCCTCACCAGTGCTATAATGAAATGACATCTACAGCTGAACTTGATTGCTATGCATCTTTAAAAAAAAGCACTCCAGCTGTGATGTAAACAAACAGGGTGACCGTTTTAACTTGCCACGCTGGATGCCTGACACAGATGTGATGAAAAGGATGAGCCTTTGATGGAAATGTTCTGTGGTAACAGCAGACAACATGAGTGTACATGATTCTAACCCAGGTCAGTGTCAAAGATTAATGGATGGTGCATTTCTGTGATGTTTGTTCTACATGAGGAAGGCAAAGTGCTGTGATCTTGCACTATTTTGTGATACGGTAACACCAGTGGTGAGGGACACAGCAATGGTCTGATATCTGTGATACTCCCAGGATGTAGCATGTTATGTTGTAGCACTAGTGACCAAAAGCACTGCTTGGATGGGAAGAAGAGCATCTGTATGACAGATCTTTGATGCCATAGTTCTAGTGTGACCCAAAGCAGCTCTGACTGGTAAAGTGCAGATCTTCTGCCTGCAGCCACATTACTCCTGCATGGTTGCACAAAGCCATAATGAGCTGTAGGAGTTTGAGTCATAATAGGTCAGAACATCCATTTCAAAATTGTATTACCTTTCACAGTCAATGGCTCGGAGTGCTACGGTACCATTCTTACCATAAGGAATGCCTCAAATGACAAGATCTTTCTGAAATGTGTGCTTGTTTTTGACAGAATTCTAACTGATAGAAGTGCATTAATGTGCGGGTTAGAAGAGGGCTCTCTGATGGCAGAATGTAGCATTTGAGGACCTTTCTGACTGAAATGAATGCTACTTATATGTCAATATGAGATATAGGAGCTCATCTCTCAGTTCTTCTACTCAGTGATGGTAGAATGGACCTCTCATGGGCCATAATGCAATGAAACAGTGCCATCAGTTTATGGTAAGATATCATCACTTAATTAACCATTCTTCTCCCTGATAGAGGGATGACATACTCTGATTCCTGTCCCACACTAGTGGCAGTAGTGAGGAGCAGAACATCTGTGCAACAGCTGCATTGCTCATGACCAATAAGGTGGCAGGGCACTCAACAGCTATGTTGCACTCTAAGGTTTGAGTGTAGTTCTCTAACAATTCAGTACAGATGATGTTTTTTAATACCTATACTACTCCACAATGCTAGCTTGTAGTGCTTTGGTACTGTTCTGGTATATGACAGTGTTACTGGACAAGAGCAAGACCATCTGCCTGACAGGACTACTACTCTCTGATAGGACATATTGCCCTGTCAATAATATAATCTAAAGCAAATTTACTCATAAGGCATTTCTTTGACAATTGTCTTTCTTCCCAGTGCCACCATGAAGTGTTTTGGTGTGAGGTTCTGTCCTACTCTAATGCCACTCATAAGTAGAATAGCATCTAAGACCTGTACTGCTGTTTGGCAGCACCAGGCGCTTATGCATAACACATGTGCTACTACTATATGGCACCATGTGGTGGTTTGCCATTGGACTGACCCACAATTCCATTAATGAAGGATACTGCACCTGTATAACAACCAACGTAATGTCTGTATCACTCTGGCAGCATTCTGATCTTTGGAATAACCAAGAATGTGAGCAAAGCATCTGTCTTACAACAATACTTTTCCCAGGCTGTGAGGTATTTTACAATGGAACTGTCCTGAGCTGGTACACAGCAAATGAGTATCTGTCGGAGACATGCACAATTACATCAGGTTTTTATGTAAAGGTCTGTCATCATTCTAACTTACTGCAGTGTTACAGAAAGGCAACACATCTATATGACAATTGTGTCACTCCATTATGGAGGCAGATACTATTCTGACAATATTGTACCCTGTACCAGTGCTAGAAATGAGGGACAGTTCATCAATGTGGCAGATATCTTGTTCCCTGCTGTCAGCATGTCACGATTCAGCAGTATTCTGACATAAAGCAGTGTCATGGATGAGGGTTAACACCTCTTGCCATCTTGTTGACTGCTGTGCTATACCTTGAATGTAACAGGTAAATGCCTTGTGATGTCACTGTTTAAAAAAAAAGAGCATCTGTGTGACAGCTACACTAATCTCTTGTAGTGGCATATACTGCAGTGCTGTCATTCTGTCTTACAGTAATGTCACTGTAGGGGCCTAACATGATTCTGACAGCTATGTTTCTCCATAACAGACATCTGCTGTTTTCTAGGATCATGCTAATTTAATGCAATGCCATTAATGACAGGCATAAAATAATTCTGCCAGCTATAATACTTGCAGATGGCAAGATGTCCATATTGCTCTGGCACTGTTAGCATCTCCAGATGGGTAGAACATACAGTGGATAGAAGTGCATACCATGATTACAGCATACAGTTCTCCGGCACCATTATTTTGCAATACAATATCATTAATACTATGTGTGTGTGTGGGGACACACACAAGAACTTTCTGTTTGTTGCCCTACTCCCTGATGCTGGCATGTAGTTCTGTGCCACCATCTTGAGCACACAGTGTCCTCACTGAGGGGGATAATATCTGGATGATGGCACTGTTACAGTTTGATGGTTGGTTACAGTGTACAAACACTATTCTGATGGAAGAACTGAAGAAATGTATCCACTGAAGAATGTATCTCTTTCTTTTCTGAAGAAATGTCACTGAAGAAAATGTCCAAAAGTAGACCAGGTAAACTCCGTACTTCTGTATCTGTTATACTTTATTTGTCTTAGAACAAATTCTTGGCAAACAGTTAATTTTGTCAGAGCTATTTCAATTCTATTATAACACCGTTAGACAGATGAATAGACTAAAGCACACTTAGTCTAAACGTCACCACTAAGGGAAACATACTGTCCAGTTTATATACTCTTTTCAACCAATGTTATTTTTAATGAGTTTGTGACTTGTTCTTCTGGTTTTTGTTTGTGTCATGAAAAAGTCCATGTTTATTTTATGCCCTTTTTTGGTCCTTGCTGTATCTGACGACTTCACAAAAGTTCATTTTTGCATGACTTGACCTGTTTGTATTTTATTTATTTATTTCTGCATCTGAAAGCCAAGAAAGTCAACTTCCTTTTTTTCTATAACAGGATGCATTTACAGTATTGCCCACAGCTATATGTTAATATCTAAGCTGAACATAACTGTTCTTGCAAAGCAAACCTTATTATTTTGAAAACTGCTGTTTGGCCTTGCACATTTCCTTTCATTGTACACACAGTATATTGGGGAAAAGCATTTTAATTTACACAATATCTATCAATTCCCACTTTTTTTATTTAAGACTCATGAAAATTGTAAGACAATTTACAACAAAATATGATCTTTAGTACTTTGAATCCCTTGGTTTGTTGCAACATACGAATCCCTTACATTCAATGCTATTTTTTTAAAGAATGTTACATTACCAACAACTGTTACTTGATTAATCCTTTTATTAACACAAATCTTATAATGACGATAAGAGCAATTAATGCGGAAGTTGTAGTACCCAACCATAGACACATAGCCATTATTACTTATCTATTTTAACTGTTTTCATGTTTTCTTAAACAAGTTGCCAGTCTTGCAGTTACACGCAAGCATTTTAAACTCTTGTCAAGTTAACCCTTGCTTTACAAGGCAAAACCTTGTATTAGAAACAAGCATATTTCTTTTGCACTGCATAATTTTATTATTGCTTTGGGAAAAGAATATTTAAAAAAAGCAATTTACAGGAAAATGTTATCCTCTGTACTTAATAGCATTTCTTCATTATTCTTCATTAACAACAGTTACTAACTTGTTTGACAGTTTTATAACACATTTGCTCTGTTATATCTGACTTAACTTTCCATATTGCCTTAGTGGCACTATACCAGTGAAATCTATTTGTTAAAGCACTGGAACTGTCAGTCTGTTGAACTAACATAGTAAGTAGTAGGGATCCCTCTGTAATATTAACTGCTGGTAACAGATATATGGTTACAGTCACTGGCCAAGGCTTGCCACTGAAGAAATGTATCCACTAAAGAATGTACCTCTTTCTTTTCTGAAGAAATGTCACTAAAGAACATGTCCAAAAGTAGACCAGACAAACTCTGTACTACTGTATCTGTTATACTTTATTTGTCTTAGAACAAATTATTGCCAAACAGTTAATTCTGTCAGAACTATTTCAATTCTATTATAACACAGCTAGACAGATGAATAGACTAAAGCACACTTAGTCTAAATGTCACCACTAAGTGAAACATACTGTCCAGTTTATATACTCTTTTCAACCAATGTTATTTTTAATGTCCTTGTGACTTGTTCTTCTGGTTTTTGTTTGTGTCATTAAAAAGTCCATGTTTATTTTATGCCCTTTTTTGGTCCTTGCTGTATCTAAAGACTTCACAAAAGTTCATTTTTGCGTCACTTGACCTGTCTGTATTTTATTTATTTCTGCATCTAAAAGCCAAAAAAGTCAACTTCCTTTTTTTCTATAACTGGATGCATTTACAGTAATGCCCACAGCTATATGTTATTAATATCTAAGCTGAACATAACTGTTCTTGCAAAGCAAACTATATTATTTTGAAAACTGCTGTTTGGCCTTGCACATTTCCTTTTACTGTACACACAGTATATTGGGAAAAAGCACTTTAATTTACACAATATCTATCAAGAACATGCTTTGATGAGTCACATATTGTTTGTATGATATCTGTGTTACTATTAAGGTGTTGTGGTACCATTGTAACCTGTGTCAATGCCACTGGCTGGGGCACATCTGTCTGACAGCTCAGATGCAACATCATGGCAACATACTGTGCCATGATGCCACCTCTGTTCCATGACAATGAAAAGAAGAAATAACAGAGCACCTGATGGATAACTGCTTCTTCATATTGCTATTATGTTGTGGTATTTCATTATTATGACCTATGTCTTTGTTAATAATTGACAAAACATTTAACTGACAGATGTACTGCTACCTGGTGTCTTCATGTGACATACTGACAATATTCTGACCTGTAGTAATGGTACCGTTAAAGAGGAGGGCAGCTGCTTGACATATGTGACACTTCCAAGAGGCACCACACAGTGCTCTGCCACCATTTTGACTTTTTGCTTGGCTCTCAGTGAATGGGCAGGGCATTCCCCTGCTGGCTTCCCTGGTATGTAATGCTCTGGCCTCATTCTGTCCTGAGGCATTGTCACTCCTGAGTAGCACAGGATCTGGTAACACTGACAGGTGGTGCTGGGTCACTAATGTTCCACATGTTAATACCACAGATAAGTGACAGTGAGTCAGTCTGAAAGCTGTGCTGCTTCAGGTCTTAGCACAGCACCATTTTTATACTACCATGAGAATACAAAAAATAGTAATAATGATGATGTTTGCAAACAAGGAGAACTCTACTGTAGGAAAGAAACAATGTGCTTAATACTGACAGATGTCAAATTACATATCTTCTGTAACATAGCAGCTTTCACTACAATGAAAATAGCCAAGGATGTCCTTCCTTAGCTCAGTGTTGAATTATTCCAGTGCTGTTAAATTATCTCTTCAGGGTAACAAAGCCAAAAAACATTCCATACAATGATACATCTGATGTATGACCTAAGCCTGTTGGTATAAAGATGCATAAACAAAGCAAAAAAAATCTGGACCCAACATATCTGAAACTGGCAATATTATGGGCAAACATTTGCTAAATGAGATGCAGTTTGTCAAGTCTGTGAATTTCTGATAAACGTTTTAATGAACTTTCAGAGACTTAAAAGTCCCTATATTTGAAATAATGCACTGACGTTGCACAACTCTATCCTAGTGATGATATTACAGTGTACAAAATCATCTTTCTAGACAGGATTAAGGAATGACAGTGACATAATTCATAAAGTGGGTATCTATAAATGACTTGCTGAAGATTTAGGCTCCCTATAATTAAAATTACTGCCTAACTAACTAATTAACTAACTAACTAACTAAATAAATAAACAATACAATCTAGCAGATCTGTGAGGAAATGCACACCAAATTAATTGTAGGCTCCTAAAACTGGCAATTGTTAATAATTATGAAAAAAAAACTTTGAATACCCATCCTGGAATCCCATCTCAAGATCTAGACCTGTTTAAAGGTACAGTCCACTCCTAATTAGTGATCTTGAAGTTGCGCAAAATCACCTGTCTGGAAATAACTGCACATTGTCATAGTTTTGTGAGGTAGAATTCCACAGTTGCTGTGCTAAAAATTTGGGCCCAGTAAGTTGTAACATGGACAAGTCATAACTAATTGATGAAAATCCTATAAATGTAATGCAAATTTAAAAAAATATATATTTTTGTCTCAAAAAAGAAAGAAAAAGAATGTCCTGCAGCTGCAGAAAGTAATCTGGATTTGAACTGATTAAGTATGGCCTTCATGCAAATGACAGCTTTCTTTATTTAACAAAAATGAAAATGACAAAAGAAAAGAATAGAATGATTTTCTTTATTTCTAGAAATTAGGTACAGTAGCGATACTAGTAGGGATACAGACTTCAGATTTGGCAGCCTTTCCATAGTACTGAAAGAGGTATGAGTTCACCTGAGTTAGGACATTAAAGTTAGCAAAATAAAAAATTTTAATTATTGAAAAAAACACACACACAAATCATTAACAAGATTCAAGAACTGGTCACATCTCATATTTTGCGTGATAATAAAACTCTATAGTAAACAGATGATGCTTAAATTATATAGAAAAAAGATTAAAGATCTGCTAAAAAGTGTGGTGAGGGGGATTGGATGCCAGCAACTTATGCATCCATACTGACCTGAACTTGACCTCGAGGTACTGAGCAGCACAGGGTCTTTGGAGAAACTTGTCTGCTAGTACAACACATAGTAATATATCTGTGTTTGACATTCTTAGAAGATATGCACATCTGCTGTACTGACCAACATGTCTGTTAGGGGAGTTACCATAAATCATGATTGCACTGGGTACTGTCTCCTCATTTATGGTTTGGGCACTACTCAGGATGGAACCATACATACTACTGCATTTAAAGGGACACTCTGGCACTTGTCACTGTTAATACTCTGTACCACAGTGGTGCAAAGCACTGCATGTTGTCATCAGAGAGTACCACGGTGGGCAGGCCTGAGCTATGCCATGTATAGTGTGTAGTTCTTTGGCACATTTCTGACATGTTGCATTTACACTAATTAACATTTTCACAGATCAGACACTATGACAGAGGTATTTGTCAACCAGTGTTTACATTAGCACACTATTTTTTTCCCCAGAGGTAAGTGGCATTAAGATGCATGACAGTTGCACATCTCAAACTCAAAGTGGTCCTCTTACTATCTGATTCCTAATGTGCTGTCAGAAATCAAAATTTCTGCCCAACACCAAGGCACACCTACATGCCACAACATCAAAATAAAGTACTTAACCTTCAAAGACTGCTCTTTGTCTCATCAGAAGTACCTATTACACCTTAATGATTGTCTTTAACAACAGATCAGATGTGACATTGTATATGTGATCACGTAAAAGGGGCTTACAGGTGGTAATCTCCAGGAAAACGTCATCTCTGACATATTAATAGCAGTGAAGCTAAGCACCCATATGTTTCTTTTTCGGTTTGTTTTCACCACTGTTTTTGAGAAGTAAATAAGGCTGCAGGGTTTTATTTAACACTTCTGTACCATTATGGCATTCATATATCTTTATTACTTCATTACCATATTGAGTAATAATCACACTGTGATCACTAGTGTTTTAGTGCCTATTTACAAATCCTCAAGTGAAGCAGAAAAGGTTCCTGAATGCTGTGACAACTGTGAAACAGTGTACTTGTATATATATTTTTGCTTATAAGTGGATACTGCTAACAGAGGTTTCACTTTTTATTTCTGTCGATCTATCTAGCTAGCTAGCTTTCTATCTGTCTAACTACGTACCTTCTTAAATATCTAAGTACCTACATACCTGCCTCTTACTTTTTTGTGTGTCACTGCTGTTACACTGTTGTTTCTGACAGTCACATTAGTGAATGGCCGTGAGCACCCTAATGATTACACTATTATTATAACAGTAAAACAACCAGGTTATGCCTTTATATAGTCTATACTAGTATAGTGTTATCATTTTTTAGCAATGATTATTACAGGTCCATAGGTTCATAAACATATGGTGACCTGTCTGGACCTAGATGCCATGCCCTTGGTTATAAGTTGAGCAATATAAAATGATTTCCTTACTACCTTGGACATATTTTGGTTGACAGCTAGGTTACTATCTACATGAGTTCCCAGATCCCTGACTAGAGAATCAACTTTTAATGGTGTTTTATTGATGACATATTTACCCGAGATGGCAGACTTTCCAAAAGGTACTATAATGCATTTCTTGGTATTGAGTTTTAAGTCAGGGCTTTGGCACCAAGCGTTTGTCTGTATTAAACCTTCCTAAAGGGTTTTCTCATCTTGGAGGGATTCAATGGCTACTCCCAGTTTGCAATCATCTGCAAACCTGGTTAGACAGAGGTCTTTGGTATTGGCTTTGGCATATGAGAAGTAGATGCCAAAGAGGAGTGGGCCTAGTACAGAGCCCTGGGAGACTCCACATAGCTCTCAACCTCTCAGCACAAAAAATCTGGATAAAGTCAAAAATAATGGGGGGACAAAGCCCTAAAAATAGGGACAAATTTTAAATATTGCCCTTAAAATCTCAGAAAGTTGCTAGAGTAAAAGGTCTTGTGCTGCCATACATTTTCTGTACATTATTAAGTCTAAAACTCAAGTGCCTGTCATTATTTAGTGAATTTAGTCCTCACTGATTTGCCACAAAAATCCAGAAATCCACAACTTTTATGAGGAATAGACTAAAAATACGAGGCAAAAATCTGGACAGTTCTGTGCTGGTGACCAGCTTCTTTGTGGGGGTGGCCTCACCGATTCTAACCTACTGGGTCCTATCAGTGAGCCAGCTAACTATCCAGCATGTTATAAAGGGAATTACATCTAGTTCTGTAAGTTTTTGACAATGCCCAATTGAGGCATTGTATCAAATATGTTAGCCAAATATAAGTAGGCAGTATGCAAAGTTTTCCCCTCATCCATTGCCTTTGTGACCTTTTCAGAGAAGTCCACCAGATTTAGTAAGCATGATTTTCCTTTGCCAAAGCCAAACTGGGGTGGATCCATTGTCTGGGGTCTTTGATGTTGTTGTTGATAATTTCTATGACAATTCTTTCCATGGATTTGCAAATAAGATTAATCAGACTAGTGGGTCTGTAGTTTTCAGGATCTGTTGAATGTCTTCCTTTATTAAGAGCAATGAATGTTGCAGTCCTCCATTCGTGTGTCACAAAGCCTGTTTTAAGACTATAGTTAAATAATGACTCTAAGGTCTTGATACGTCAAATTTTATACTATTCAGGAGGCATTATGGGATGTAATCAGGGCCCACTGAGGCTGTTCTTGGCTTAAGTGAGTGCATCCAGTAAATACTCCCTAGTTATAGTTGGAAAGGTTACATTTATATTTATATTGACATTTATATTGACATATGTGCATGTGTCCACTGTTCCGCTGTTCCGCATTAAACAGCTGTGGCACCGCTACAAGGATTTTGATTGGTTTGTGTACTGCAATTACTGCCAGTCGGCATTGTGGTATACAAACCAATGCATAGCTCTGCTGCCCTTCTGCATTACACAATGTTGGCTGTGCTCCGCAGTTTTTTAACAGCCAATCGCAAATGCAGTCTACGAGCCAATCAAGTAAAGAGTCTCAGGAGGATGGGAGCCAATGACAGCTCCGCAATACAAGCCAATTACATTCCGGGAAGCCTTTTCACACCCAAATAATGACTTGAAAAAGGCTTCCAGGAATCAGGAATTTTACATTTTAGGTCCCCAACAACTCAGAAAGAGGATTGGAGAAGAAGGAAGGAGAGGCTGTGGATTGAAGACATCGGGAGTAGTCAGGGTCGGGACTTGGAAGCTAGCCTGTCAGGAGTGGAGTCTTGCTGTATTGGAACTCGGAAGCAGTCGCCAGTCTGAAGGCTGAGATTTTATTTTGCTGCTGCCTGCTGCTGGACAACCAGGATCAAGTTTGTGTCATGGTGGATTATTTCTGCAGGAGGATTCGGTTACTGGATTGGATTGAGCTGGTGCTGTGGCTGGACCTAGGCAGAGGTAAGTGTTTTAGCTGCAATGGCTGCAGGTATTTCCCTTGAGAACTGGTATGTTAGCACAGATCCTGTTATTCTAGTAACCTTTTACGTTTATAAGAGTAAACTTTAGTGTCTGTATTTTTGTGTTGCTTGTCCCTAGTATGTTTCCGAAGTCTGACAGAAATTGAGCAACTGTATGCCAACATAGATGCTGTTACAAACTTAGAAAGTTGCTAGAATAACAGGAATATTTAAAGTTTCTCTATTTTTGTACTGTTTGTCCTCCTTGTATGTGTCTGAATTCTGAAAGTAATTGTATGCCAACACAGATCCTGTTATTCTTGCAACTTTCTAAGTCTATAACAGCAATATTTAAAGTGTCTCCGTTTGTGCTGCTTGTCCCCCTAATAAGTCTCTGAAAGTAATTGCCAAGATATATTCTATTCTAGCAATATTTCTAAGTTTATAAGAGCAATATTTAAAGCATCTGTATTTTTGTGCTGTTTGTCCCTAGTGTGTCTCTGACAGTAACTGCCATTCTGTGATGCATGTTCTAGCAATTTTCTAAGTTTATAAGAGCAATATTTAGTGTCTTTATGTTGTGCTGCTTACATTATGTTGGGATTTGTCCAGATTTCTTGCACTAAAAGGTTGAGAGGCATGTGGATGGATGTCAAAAGTGATTATCTTTATAGTAATGGGATGCTTTAAAGTATCCAGTTTTGTTTTCTAGTAGAACTTTAGAGTGTAACTTTAGTGTCTTTTCATAATGGCAAGAAGCTGAACTGCTCAAGGAAAATACTGAAGTGACTGTACTGTGCTGCTGGCTGACATGTTAGAAAATGGGCAATTTTTCTAATTAAGTTCAGTTTTTTTAATTCTAACCTCTAATTCAGAAACCTTTTTATTTTGAATTCTCTTCTCAATGCCTCAGGTTTATAGCAGTATTTTTGTCATGTCTGGTTTTGTCCTTCACTCTGCTCTGCTTTCTTTACTCAGTGGCATTTTTCAGTAGTATTTCCACAACTGGAAACTAAGCACATTCATGCCAGTATCACTACAACCTTTGTGTACTTTGGATCCGATATTTTGCCATTAGTGTGCTATTTGGATTTTAAGGTAGGGACCCTACCTTAAAATCCAAATAGCACACAAATGGCAACAAATCTGTTCCAAAGTACACAACACTGTAGTGATACTGGCATGAATGTGAGGGTTTACAAATGTTGGGATATGTATGTGTGCTTCTACTTAGTCTGTTTTTATTTTTCATGGTTAAAGATGTGAGATCTTGCATTCTTTTGGTCTGAACTGTTCCAAGACATGATGCCTTAAATGGCACATTCTTGTCAAAGTAGAGGGCCCTGGTTTTAAGTACCTTTTTAGGCACCTTTGCCAGGCCCAGACCTGGCGGTAGGAGAGGGGTAGAACACATCTAAAGTGGTGAATGTGAAATGCAAGTATCTACCATGATGATCCATGGCAATGGCATGTTTCGCGCTGTGCGAAAATAGGGTGTTACACATTTTGACCATTTGTCGCACATTGTTAAGGTCTCTGTTCCACATTGGCCTCTTAAGAGGTTGAGACCTATAGCGTGTGTGTGTGTTTGTGTTTAAGTTATTGCCTACTCTCAGTCTAGTAAAAAGCCTTTTAATACAATCTCAGAAACCAGCGATTCAGTGACTCATTAGCTGCAATGAGGAAGAACATCATTATTGGCTAATTTGTATGTCACTGAATCATTCTGTGATTGCCACAAGTGATACAAAGCATTTTGTAGTTGTAGTTACCACCGGCAGCCCATGCATTACTTTAGTACAGACACCACCTTATTCATTCCTCCACACATATACATACATCCACATCCACACACATACGCACATGCACGCACATGGCACACACACACACACACACACACACACACACACACACACACACACACACACACACATCACACCTCTTACTTGTTCCTGAGTTTATAGAGCATTCCTTATGTTGCTTTCTACTTTGTCACATTCCTGCATAACTCACAACTTATTGTAGTAAGCCAGCAATGGCAGGCAGATAAATAGTTCTTATTGTTCACAAAATGCATCGGGGTGCAAAACCTGTTGCTCCATTAACTTTTTAAGTGTAGAATAATCTTTAGAAAGATTCTCTGGTATCACTTAATGTTCCTTCCAGCTTAGTCCAGAAGTCTTGATCATGGCCTTCATAAATTACAGACTCATACTTAGTCAATAATGCTAGACATCCAAGTTTCATACTTTTTAGTAATCATAATATGCAATGGGGTCCAAAACCTCTATCCTATTCACTTTATAAGTGGATTAGAGTATTATTAACTTGGTAAGTGGATCAGGGTGTGACGCCCACGCACTGGCCAAATAATCAAGGAGCCTCAATCCTCACCACTAGCACCAGTGAGGGGCATGCACATTGGGAAGGATAACGAGTATACCCACAGTTAAGTACAATTTCCCTTAAGAGCACACAGAGATCACAGTCAGTCTGGGGCTGGTTTCCCCTTTCTCTTCAGATCCCCAATAAGACTCCCTACTTCCACAACTACAAGGTTCAGATCTCAGCCAAGTAGTCAAGCCAAAACCTCCAGTACCCTCTCTGTCCAATCAGTGTTTCGTGTCCCTGCCCAAGTAGCTGACACATACACACTTTTAGATTTGGTTTATATACAAACACACAGACACTCCTGGGGAAGGCTGGCACAGGTTCTCCAGCTATGCCCCCTCCTGCCAGGCTATAAAGTAGTAATCATTGCCACCAGCTACTCTTATCAGCTACTAATAAGACCATTCCCAAAGGGTGACCACATTCACTGTGCAATATTACTGTTATCCAAATAGTAAGTGTGCAGAACAGCAAGACTATTGGAGTGGCTTGGACAGTATCACCAAATACATGCAATGTATTCTAAGAGCTTAAATTATCTCTACACAAAACAGCCACTGTTGAAAGGTAAAATAATAAATGATAAAAACATAAAACAATACTTATCATTTCAACACAGTGCTAATCACAGGAAATTGTTTTAAAACAATATTGTAGGATAGTATGACATAAATATAGAAAACAGCTGGACTAATCTGGCTAAATTCCTATCTAACTCTAAGAGAAATACTAAAGTCTAAGATCCTACTTACAGAGCAAAGTAAGTGCTGGTGAGCTGATATCAGCTTCAGACAAAATCCAAAATGCTCTCCTTTCTTTCTGTCCTTAAATTGATAACACAGTACTGCTGAGTCATTTCAGATTACAACACTCTTAACAGTTCTGATTTAGTTTCCCAGGTTCACAGAACTTAAAATTTACATTTCTTTTTGTAATCTGCACCTGCAGGAAGCCACAGCAATAAAATACATTTTATATGTAAAATCTAGTAATTAACTCCAGTCCTAAAACAATAGAAAGAATTCCTTAGTCCTGACATCATGTCTCCAAACTTGAGATCAGTCCTAAAATGCTTGACTTATCAGCTTTCTTCCAACAGGATGCACTGTGGTTACATTTTTGAAGCTCAGTACATATAATAGTTTTTTTACATTTGTAAAACAAGCCTATGGATTATATTATATTTACAATGACATATAGAATTGTCTACAAAATTCTAACTAGCTAGGCTGGCAGCATTCATACAGGGTATTATTCAAGAGTGTCTACTGTTCCCCCACACCACACCACACACACATTCTTTCTCATCTCCTGCTGCAAAACCTGTTGCTCTATTAACATTTGAAGTGACTTGGGGTTGTATCTCAAATTCCCTGGTATATATTGCAGGATTTGATTGTTAGTCAAGCGGATTTTAGAGGTATGGCTACGACACATACACAAACACACGCACTTAAAAGATTCCCTGGCATCATGCCGGCCAATGTTATTTCCCAGTGCCCCTATCTAGCAGTGCCACTGAAATGATTCCCGGGGTGAATTTTCTATTTCCCATTCACTCATCAAGATTTCTCTTGAAGAGGGCCATTGAGGTGCTCCACTTGACATGCAAGGGAAGTCTATGGGTTAGGAACCTGTCCCTCCAACAAGTTCTGTTGATTGAGGTGATGAGGATGAGGTCTCTGGAGCATGTGGCACTGAGGTATTGGGATTTCTTTAGATGTAGCATCTCTAACAGTGCTGGGTCTGACATGGCTTTGTTGGTCAAGCATAGGTCGCCTCTAAGTATGCGATATGATACCGAGAAAAGTTGGAGTTTTTTTTAGTCTTTCTGCATAAGGCAGGTGTTTAAGGCCTAGGATCCTTTTAGTGAGGTATTTCTGTGGTCTTTCTAGTTGTTGCATATGTCTAGTGAGGTACATGCCAAATGGGGTATTGTACTCGATAACTGGTCTAATGAGGGAACAGTAGAGAGAGACAATGACCTCTTTCTTCCTGGACGCAAAACCCTTTGTAATGAGATGTGCCACATAGAAGGATTTTCTGACCACAGTGGCAATGTGATTATCAAAGGATATGTTGCTATCCATTTGTGTTTCCAGATCTCTTAGGACACCTTCAGTGTTCAGTGGACTTCCATTAATGTGGTAGCTCATGGGTACTGTGTTCTTCCCAAAGGGAATGACGATGCATTTTTTGACACTGAGCTTAAGGCCATGGTTCTGACACCAGTCATTGGTCTCCATGAGGCCCTTTTGTAGAATGTCAACATCATTCGGGGAGCTAATAATGGCTCTCAGTTTGCAGTAGTCTGTCAACTGCTCAGCCAGAGTCCCTTCGTATTGGCCTGGACTTCAGAAAAGTATATGCTAAACAGGAGAGGACCCAGGACCGATCCCTGTGGGACTCTGCTCGTGACTGGTCGGTAGTCTAATTTGGAGTCTGCTACTTTCACTCTGTGGGTTCTATCAGTAAGCCAGTTTGCAACCCACCTAATGACATAGGGGTTGGTGTCTAATTTAGTGAGTTTATCTATGATTCCGGAGTGAGGAATTGTATCGAAGGCCTTGGCCAGATCAAGGTAGGCTGTGTGAACTACCTTGCCTTCATCCACAGCTCTGGTGACAGACTCAAAGAAGTCCACCAGATTGAGCAGACAGGACCTACCCTTAACAAATCCAAACTGCGTGGGGTCTAGAGTCTGGAGATTCTTTATGTTCTTATTTATTAGGTCCATGATGATGCACTCCATAGCCTTACATACCAGACTCCTCAGGCTAATGGGGCAGTAGTTCCCAGGGTCTGTAGTCACTCCCCCTTTGTGGAGTGGGATGACTGTAGCAGTGTGTCATTCAGCAGGGACAAAGCCAGAAATGAGGCTGTGATTGAACAGGGCACACAGGTGTGGTGTCACTTCATTTTGCAATTCATGTAGAACGCAGCCCTGGATGTTGTCAGGTCCCATGGAAGCTGTATTCTTGGCCTTGGACAGTGCAATTTTAACCTGTGCAGCTGTAATATTGGGCATTAAGCATCCCTCAGGTATTGTGATTGGCCTTTTGGGGGTGAGGGGGGTGAAGTCGGTACTGAATCTGTCAGCCACTATATTGTCAATGTCTGTTGGCTCAGTATAGGAATTACCATTGTGTAGTAGCTCCGAGCAAATCTGAGCATTGCCCTGTAGACGTTTGACATAACTATAGAAGGCCTTGTGGTTGTCCTTAGTATCTGTTGCAATTTTGTTTCCATAGCTATCTTTAGATAATTTGATGAGGGATCTCAGCTTTTTGTTGAGGCTGTAAAGGGAGTTTTTCCAATCTTGGGACTTCGCCTTGTATTGCAACAGTTTCTTCCTTCTGTTGTAGAGTTTGTTTATGGCAGGGGGCCACCAGATTGGCTTCCTTTTTTTGGAGATGAGCATCTTGGTTCTATTGGGAATGACCCATTTTATGCATTTGCGTACGTGTTTGTACAGTGCATTGGAGTATGATTCAGCAGTCCTGCATTTATTCTCCATTTGCATGAGCATTGTTAAGTTAGCCACCTCAGTTTTTAGAAGCCCAAAGTTGGCTTTGGAAAAGATTTTTATGGTGGTTTCCTTTGTGGGGGGTGTGGGTGGGATGTGGATATCCATGGTGACTAGCTTGTGGTCAGATCTGACTAAGGAGGAGTTGACAATTGGTGTAGAGCACCGGTTTCCCATATTAGTAATGACCAGGTCGAGGATGTTCTACCCCTTGTGGGGGTAAGAATGAGCTGGTCCAGGGCATTGGAATTGATGAATTCCAGGAAATGTTGAGCAAGTGTGTTGGTACTTGGATAGTTTTCCCAGTTAATGGAGGGGTAGTTAAAGTCACCCAATATGAGGGTGTTGGGTTGGACCTTAATATTTTCCAGGGTGTTTAGGAATGTGGAGTGGGAGTCTAGGGGCATGGTGGGGGATCTATAACAGGCAACAACCTGGATTGCAGTCTTGCCCTGTGTTAATTGTACCTGGAGAATCTCTGATGCGTTATGCTGGACTACTAGCCTGGAGGTGTACATATCCTTTATGAATATGGAGACACCACCACCTTTAAGGCTTCGGTCCACATTGTGGGGCCGAAATGTGTGGAATGAGGTACAGCCTGGTAGCGCAGGAGTGCTTTCAGATGCCTTGAACTAGGTCTCTGTTACTGCACAAATGTCGATGTTCTCCATTTTAAGGAGTGCTTCGAATGAGTGCATTTTGAGGTTTAGACTTCTAGTGTCGAGTAGCATAACCCTCAGATTACATTTGCTTGTAGCTGTTATGGTGGTATTTTGGTCTTCTGGACATTGCCTAAAAAAGGCACTACAGGGGTGGCAAGGGCCCTGGCCAGTGTACGGAATCCCAGGGGTGACAAATGCAGGCCATCTCTGGTAAAGCATCAAGGTCTGTCGATCATGTCATCCCAGGCAGATAGATACTGGATCCCCTTGGAATTACACCAGAACCTTAGCCAATTATTGAAGTCAATATTTTTTTGTTTGTACTGTGGTATCATTCTTGGAGACAGTAAGATGCTACTCAGGGTTAGGGTCATGCACTCCTGAGCTACATGATGCGAGAGCGCCTCCATATCTCTTTTCATGTAGTCCAGGGAGGTGCATCTCAGGTCATTCACACCCACATGGACAATGACAGAGTCATATCTGTACCTGTTGTGGAATGACCCGAGTGCATGCTTTATGTGACGTATCCTGGTTCCAACAGGCAGCTAACCATTACCTTCTCCTTATTCAGCCTAGTGAGTGTGACATCAGTGTGCCTTACTATTGAATCACCTATGATAAGTGTAATGGGATAGCTGTTTTGCCTTAGGGGCTGTATATATATACGAAAATTCACTTTTTCAAAATGGGAAAGTACATCCCCACTTAAGTGAAAGTGCACTTTAACGAAAGTGCACTTTCGCTTAAGCTCACTAGACCGAACCTACTGCACCACAATGGAGGACATTGAAAAACAGGCAATGTCCTCCACTGTGGTGCGATAGTCACAGACCTTAGGGTTAGGCCACGGCCCTACTAACTATCCCCTTACCCTAACCCGTGCCCTAACCCTAAGGTCCCTGACTATCGCACCACAATGGAGGACATAGCAATATTTGGAATGTCTTCCACTGTGGTGCGATAGTCACGGACCTTAGGGTTAGGCCACGGCCCTACTAACTATCCCCTTACCCTAACCCATGCCCTAACCCTAAGGTCCGTGATTATCGCCCCACAGTGGAGGACATAGCCCGATTTGGAATGTCTTCCACTGTTGTGTGGTAGTCACGAACCTTAGGGTTAGGGCAAGGGTTAGGGTAAGGGGATAGCTAGTAGGGCTATCCCCTTACCATGACCCATACCCTAACCCTAAGGTCTGTGACTGCTAGCCCGTTTGGTCTAGCGGGTTCGTGAAAGTGCACTTTCGTGTTAGTGTGGGTGTACTTTTGAAATTCGAAGTAGTGAACTTTCGTTCTTCAAAAGTACACCCATATATATATATATATATATATATATATATATATATATATATATGGGTCTACTTCAGGTTTACTATCAAAACTGTGACCAACAAAACAAAAAGCATTCAATACAATAAAAAACAACATTGGACAAGTCACTATGTCGAATCACATGCTGATTACTCAATTTGGCATTATTCAACATACCATTTTCCCTGCACCTGACAGAACAGGAACTACAGTTCTGGTTGTCAGCAGTACGAACATACAGCACAACACTAAACTTTACATCTACTTTAGAAGACTGACAAACAAAACACTGAATCCCAAAATACTGAAAATTCAAAATACTGAACACATTTTTAATCAGGGGCAAGCCCCCCCCTGCATCCCTCATGTGGGGAGCTGTGCCCCCCCCACCCCCTGCTAACTATATACACCAACTCCAAGATCGCACAACAGTGGAGAAGGGGCAAATTCCATCACTCAGTACTGAATTTTCAGTCTTTTGGGATTCAGTATTTTAGTTTTTCAGTCTTCTGAAGTAGACCCATATGGTTTACCATGAAAACTAGGAGTGAGGGTTCGGCAACCACACAATGTAAAATTCTGGTTGGCTGAATCCCATGTTGTCGACCCTTCAAGTGTGTGAGTTCCCGGTCAGTGAATGCACTGTGCATTCGCACATATGTGGTCAATTTGATAGTAGATATCATGGTACAGTGTGGATTGGGAACTTTACCCTTTTCCCCACTGAAGTGCAATCTCAGAGTTGGAATATATAATTTGTAGGAGGTGTGGGGGGTGCAGGGGGGCTTGCCCCCCTGCAAAAATATAAAGTTTAGTGTTGTGCAGTATGTTCGTACTGCTGACAACCAGAACTGTAGTTCTTTTTCTGACATGTGCAGGAAAAATGGTATGTCAAATAATGCCAAATCGTATAATCAGCATGTGATTCGATATAGTGACTTGTTCAGTGTTGTTTCTCATTTCATTCATTTTCTGCTGAAAACTCCACATCATTTTTACTGTATAGTAAACACCATAGGTCACCACATAAAAACTGAATCAGGAAATTAGCACTACTGTAGTAAAACATGCTATCTTAGCTGTGTGCTATAGAGCTCATCGCATTCCTGAGATGTGTTTAGGTGTAAAATGGGTGGTAGCTGTGCAAAGTGCCTCACATTTCTATAATGTGATACCAGTACACTTCAGCATTGAAGTGTGAACTGAGTGGTACAGTGACGCTTTGTTTTGTTTTTTTGTTTTATTCCCATCTAAGCTGCCTGGCAAATGGAGTTTGCATGTCCTCCCTGCACCTGTGTGTGTTTTCTTCAGAGTCTCAGTTTTAATCTTACATTCCATGGACTGACACTAGGTGAACTGGCAAACTTCTTACTATCACTAGTTGTATGTTTATGTTATGACAGACTGGAGTTCCATGAGTTCTCTCCTGGACTGGATTGTACCTAATTCTCTTTGCTTAGCAGGAGATGCATCGGCTCCCTATAGCCCAGAAGAATTAAAACATAAATTCCTTTTATTTCCCAAGCTGGCTATGTGGCACAAAGGGATATAGCTTTGACTGGGACCCATATGATGTAGGATCAGTTAGAGACCTACATGCTGAAGGAGCCAAAATGTGAGGGTGGACATCAACAGTTGCTATCAGGTCACCAATCCTGGAAGGATGGAAAGGACAGCTTGGTCTACTGCAGCACTATAATGCCCAGTGGAGTGTATGTCATGCCATGCCAATGGCACCATGAGGATCTGGATAGAATGCATTCATAAGATCGAAGCTACAAATATCGAAACACGAAACACCGAAAAAAAATCAAAACATGGAAGGTTGAATACATGACAAACAGCTTCTATGCAGGGGGGCAAGCCCCCTGCACCCTCCTTGTGGGAGGCTGCTCTTCCACACTCCCTGCTCATAGGTTCATAGGTTAGTACTAAGCTAACTGCCCTTGCGAGCCATTTTAAGCCTAGCCAATTATCCCTTGTGAGACTCGAACCCTGCACCTTGTGTTTGTAAGGCAAACACTTTAACCATTAGGCCACCCTCCCAACCCAAACATAGATTCATACTAGGCTAACTGCCCTTGCGAGCCATTTTAAGCCTAGCCAGTTATCCCCTGTGAGATTCAAACCCTGTATCTTGTGTTTGTAAGGCAAACACCTTAACCATTAGGCCATCCTCCCAAGTTCTCAATATATTGATATACACCCATACACCAACTCTGAGATCACACTAGGGTGGCGAAAGGGAAGAAAACAGTCCTTGCTGTATCACAATCTTGCACAACACATTATCAGATATTTAGTGCTTCTAAAAAAACAGCAGCAAATGACTTTGACTTTCCATGTTTTGACCTTTTTTGTTTTATCTTTCATGTTTTGATACTTGTAGCTTCAATTTTGTGAATGAATTTCGACCTGGTTATATGATCCAATGAAGAGCATAGTGAAGTACTGCCTCTGGAAACTGGCACTTGCATGGAAGTAATCGTGTACTCGCTGGCCCAACATTGTGAAATGCAGGTGTCATGTTATTGAGGGGATGGGGAATAGCAGAGCCAGCATCCCCTGATGTCTGTATGAGTCTCCTATAAATGGTTCTCACCTGAAATGAAATGAATGAGTTGGCTAAGGAACGGGATGTCTGAGTTTCAGCAGACACAGGAGAAATACACAAAACAAATACATTCTTCACCTCCTAGTACAACATTTCATCTTGGGTATATTTGACAATACTGTAGTTCATATGTCTTATTTTACTGTAAAGAAAGTGAGATTTTCCTGTACGGATTAAGTGCTGGCTCATATTAGACTGATATACCAAGCTGTTTTCAACAGAAAATCATGAAATCATTCAGCCTTATTTTTCCATGTCAGATCTGAGTTTATTTTCCTGTAAAAAGAATCATTCTACAAAAAACTCTTACTTGATTTCAAAATGCATGTTTTCCACCTAAGTCTGTCACTGCAGTTGTACATCAATCCACAGGGAGAAGAATGGAATGTTGCTAAGCCATCACAATTTGGCATCAATGGGTGTAATTCTTGCTTAAGGGGTAATAGGTGAAGCAGGTGTGGAGGAATATGTAACAGCAGCAAGAATCCCATGTAAGGTGTCAAACGCTATCCCTGACTAGCATTTTCAATTTATGCCTTTTCCTCCTCTTAGATATACAAAAGAACTGTGTGGGTTTCTAGTGGTGCTTTGGTGTTTGTTGTACTGAACGCTATTTTTACTTTTTTTTTTTTGGATCAAGTTTTTGTCGATTGTCTTCATCTTGATTATATGAGTATATGACTGTGTGTATATATATATATATATATATATATAGTTCCCCTTTATAATCTCGAGATACTGAAAGCTCAAATTTCATTATCTCAAAACTATAAAGTCGAATAGTCCACAATCCCGAAACACACAAACACAAAAAATTAAAATCCCGAACATTCACAAACCATACACCACACAACATGCACACCATTCAACCCACAACACACAAACTACACAATCCTACACTACATCTACACAGGAGGGCAAGCCCCGCTGCACCCCCTACACCGCCCGCTTATATATATACCAACTCCAAGATTGCACTAAAAGTTATGAAATGCATTACTCACAAGCATACATTCCCCACTCCCTCACACACACACACACACACACACACACACACACACACACACACACACACACACACACACACACACACACATACACCACACATACACAAACACATCCAACACTCACACTCATACTGTCACCTCCCTACCCTAACCCACACGCACAACTTACAATAAAACTCACATACACTCACTTACCTTCACTTCCATAAAGCATCCCGGCCAAACACTTCCCGTCCCATTACTACACTGCATAAGCGCAGATTCGAGCTATTCGAATTCGCGCTTATGCACTTTGGAGATTTTTCATTTTCACCTTTACAGTCCCGAAATACTGAAATTCGAGCTTTCAGTATTTCGGGATTGTAAAGGGGAACCATATACACACACACACACACACACATACATATATATATATATATATATATATATATATATATATATATATATATATATATATATATATATGTGTGTGTGTGTGTGTATATGGGTCTGTTGTATATGACCGAACTGTCATAATGTTGAACGTAAAATGCCTACAAAATAAGTTAGCTGATACACAATAGCAAAAAAAAAAAAAAAAGTGATAGAGAGAGGAAATCTATTTCCTCTCCGGATATTAAAACTAACCCCCCTCCTATAGCATTAGCCTCAAATTTGTCTGAATAGTTGCAGTGTTAGGGAAAGGTTATAATGACAGTAAGGTGTAGGGTTAGGGGTGGTGGAAGGGCAGCATTAGGGCCTCCTGTATGACTTTAGTAACAGGTCCTAACCCTAACGTGCACCTTCCATCAACTCCAACCCTTACCCTACACGTTACCATTGTTAAAACCTTCCGATAATACTGCCACTATACAAGACAGACTCAGACACACAAACATTCACAAACACAAACAACACTACATCTATTCCCTAACCTAACCCTTATCCTTACCCTAAAATACACAAACATGCACACAAACACACAACACTCATCCCTGACCCTAACCCTTTTTTATTTATTATTTTTATTTTACATTTGTTGACCGGGCTAGTCTAACTGGATATATGTCCATTTTCAGTAGAGGCCTGGGGAGATAAGCTCCAAGACATGAATAAAATACAATTACAAATTACAAATTACAAACAACAAAAAGCAAAAATTTGTAAGAAAAAAATAGCAAATATAGTAAAAATATAATAAAAATATCCAAGCAATGGTAACATGTGCAGTAAAGCATAGAGGTTAGCACAGGGTGTGTAAAGAGGACAAGAGTCATAAACAGTGCAAAAATAAAGGTACAGAGACATAGTACAGGTAAAGACAATAGTAGAGAAAGGAAGTTAGTTGTGAAGTGATGTTAGTAAGAATTTACTTGAAAAAAAAGATATGTAAAGAGAAGAGAAATGGTGTACAATAGGGAGACATGAGAGAAGTATAGTAAGAAGGAAGATGTAACAGTGGATAGTAAGCACAGGATAGGGAAGGTCAAGTATAAAGAGATAGATGGCTAGTCTGGTTTAGTACAGGGGCATAGCCAGCATGATTCGAGGTAATGTTTAAGTCTGTTTTTGAAGAGTGATAAGGAAGTAAGTGAGGAGAGGTCATTAGGGAGAAGATTCCAGGATTTACCTACAGGATAAGAGAAGAGAGAATCCCCAGCCCTGTTATTAGATTTAGAGGTGTGTACAAGAAGTTTGTGTGAAGAGCGTAGAAACTTCAGATTTTTATAGGGGGTGATAAGGCTAGATAAACTAGGAGTATTAGAAGGTTTGTAAAGAATGTTGTGGGCAATGGTTAGTTGGTGAAATGTAATCAGGTGTTGTAGTTCTAACCATCCTAGCTGATTTAGATTTATACAATGGTGTGTTCTAAAAGGGTTTCCTGTTGCAAATCTTGCAATGTTATTATAGGACGATTCCAATTTGCTGAAGATAGTCTTGGATAGATTAGTAAAAATAGGAGAAGCGTAAAGGAGTGTTGAGATCAAATGAGTGTGAGCTATAGTAATTTTGGCAGTAGGAGAAAGGAAGGGTTTAATCCTATAGAGAGTGCCGATTTTTTTGTTGACAGTCTTTATAGTATTGTTGATATGGATGTCGGAGTACAGATTGTTGTCGATGGTGACACCTAGAAGTTTGGTGGTAGAGTCTGGAGATATTATGGTACCACTGGTGGATGTCACAGAAAAATGAAGAGGAGAGGACTTTTGAGTAGGAGTGAAGAGGAGGAGTTTGGTTTTCTTTGGTTCAGAAGTAGGCAACGCTGAGTGAACCATTGTTCAACTATGTTGAATACCTTCTGGGTGAGAGAGTGAAGGAATTGGTAGGATGTAGTTGAGCATAGTAGTGTGGAGTCATCAGCATATTGTATGCAAGTGGCTTGGGGCATAGCTAGATGAAGGTCATTTATAAATATGGAGAAGAGGAGAGGTCCAAGTATGGACCCCTGAGGGACACCTAAGGTAATGAGTAGATGGGTGGATAGAGTGTTATGCCATAGTACTGCTTGCTGTCATTTGTCAAGGTAGGATTGGAACCATTTTATAGAAAGTGGGTCTAATGACAGAGATTTTAGTATGTTTATGAGAATCTGGTGGTTTACCATGTCAAATGCTTTAGACAGGTCGATAAATAGAGCAGAAGAAAGATTATTTAGGTTTTGTTGATTGTTAATGTAATCAGTAAAGGAAAGGAGGGCAGTGGTCGTGCTGTGTGAGGGTCTGAAACCATGTTGACAGTTGGAAAGTAAATTGTTTTCAATTAAGTGGTAGAGTAATTGCCTGTGGATACATTTCTCCATAATCTTAGCTAACAGAGAGAGTAGGGCAATAGGGAGATAGTTTGCTAGCTCAATGGAGTGTCCACCTTTATGCAGGGGGATAACATGGGAGACTTTCCATAAGGTGGGGATGTGATCTTCACTTATAGTTCTATTTATCAATATGGAAATAGGGTAGGCAGTAGCATTGGATGATAACTGCAGAAATTCAGAAGGCAGTTGGTCTGCAGAAGGAGAGCATTGTTTCAGTTTATTCAAAAGGTTTTGAATAAGTTTGGCTGGGACTGGTTTGAAATGAAAAGGAGGGGGTGGGGTTGAAGTGTAAGAAGGTAGTGTGAAGGTATTAGGTGATAGCTGACTATCTAGTGTTTAGATAGCATCTGTAAAGAAGGTATTGAAGGTATTAGCTGTATGGATAGGGTTTTTCTGGTCTGTATTTTGGGGGTTAGGTGTAGTGGATTGACCTGGGTGGAGTAACTGCTTAATGCTAGCCCAGAATTTTTGTGGGTTGTTGTGATTAGGTTGTTGAAATTGTAAGTAGTATTTTTTTTATCATTAAGTATGGCCTTCTTAGTGTCATTTCTAAGTTGTCTAAAGGTTTGTTGTTCAACAGGGTTTTTAGTCTTTCTCCATTCGGCCCAGTATTTATTTCTGAGTAGAATTTTATGTTTGGTTTCATTGGATAGCCATGGGGCAGAGTTGGCCTTAATTCTAATAGATCTGGTTGGAGCGTGGTGACTGAGAATGGAAAGGAAGGTATAATTAAAGAAACTAACGGCTTCATCTAAAGGGAGGTGTTTTAAGGGAACCCAATTGCATGCTCTTAGTTCCATTTGGAATAAATCAGGGTTAAATTTCTTTTTGGATCTAATACTTCTGATAGAGGTTAGAATGGGAGTGTTGGTTTTATGCCTGATGATGTAGGTAAGTGAGTGGTCACTTATATCATCAAGCAGGGTTCCAGAATTATAGTAGTGAGTATGACTGTTTATAAAAATCCAGTCTAGTATGCTTGCTTTCTTGTTAGCTTTATTTATTCTGATGGGTTAGGTAATGGTTTGAAAAAAAAAACATGTAGGTTAATGTGGGAGGTAGGAAGGCTGGTACAATAGGAATTCCAATCCAGATTTATATCGCCTAGGATTATGGTTTCTTGAGGCAGGTGTTGGGATAGCCAGCAAAGGATATTTTCCATAGTGGCTATGTTATTCCCAGGGGGCAGATAGATACAGATAATGTAGGTTGATTTGGCATTGTTAAGTTCAAGTTTAGAGATGAGAATCTCAGCATGGGAATCTAGAGGTAGATTACAGTTATAAGTGGTTAATTGTAATCCAGATTTGAATAAAATAGCAACCCCTCCACCTTTCTTAGCTAATCTATCAATTCTTAGGATATTATATCCAGGTGGGATAACTTCATTATCCTTGATGGTAGGTTTTAACCATGTTTCTGTTAGGCAGATAATGTCAAAGGAGTACACTTGTAGGAGAGCATGGAGCGGAGTTACTTTGTTGTTAATACTATGTATATTAAGATGAGCTAGTAGGAGGGAGTTAGGTGGTTTAGCGAGGGGGTAACTGGTTGATTGATTATTGTTTTGGAGAGAGATAGAGGTTGCTGTTGGGACCTGGGTTAGGATGAATATCACCATCCTTTAATGAGAGGAGTTGTCCTAGATAGCTTAGGTTAGAGAACTTACTGTATGGAAATAACAGTCTCTTGAGATGTAGTGAATTATATTTAATATGTAGTGTTCTAGGATACATAGCAAGAAGGTAGCTGGGTGAGCGTATTATGTTTGCATGGTTATGTAGGTATGGTAAGGGTTGAGAGTTAGTTTGTTGATTGGGGTAGTCAGTGTGTGGATATATAGGGTGTTCATATGAGGAGAGTAAATAGGCAAAGGTTAAAAGTGGTAGTGGTACAAGAGTGAAGCAGAGTAGAATCTGAGAAGGGATGGTTGGATTAGCCATTGGGAAGGATTAGCTATTTGTTAGATATATATGTAGAGATGGGAGTGTTTAAGCTGAGAGTGTGTAGAAATAGGAGGGTGTGGTGAGTATGGAGTGGAGTGGTAAAGAGAATACAAACATACATACACACACACACACACACACACACACACACACACACACACACACACACACCCAACCCCACTTACCTGTATTGGCATTGTGTACCATCCTGATGTCCAGAGTTTGGCCATCCGTACTGTTGACATTAAATCATACCCCTGAAGTTATCAAACAAACATACATTTAGTCAAACACAGGGGAAACTATATATATATATATATATATATATATATATATATATATATATATATATATATATATATACATAGCTATAGATAGATAGATATAGATATTATCCATATGAGCTGCCTCACAAAATTAAAGGGCAACCAAAATTAAAATCAGTTCTCTTTTTTGGGGAGAAACATTTACCTAAATTCCTTACATATAATTAACTAAAAAGGAGTGCATGTCAGGTCATGGACCAAGAATAATAAGAGTCACACACTATACTCACCTGAGAAATAGCATTAGTGCTTAGCATTTTTGCTACAAACATGTGCATAGACAGATGCATGCACATTCGCACACATACACACTCAAAGAAACACACGTGTTGTACAGACCTGCACCAGAGAGTGCCATAAGGTGATTATAATGAAATGTGTGCCTTATATCATTAAATAAACTACACAATGAGGTTCACAACATCACATTTGTTGTTTGTGCTGTCACAGCTTGGCTTGTACCTTATGCATTTTATGATACAGCATACAGTTTAGTCAGAAATGTTCTGTAACCCTTTGCATCTTCTCAGAAGCATTCATTCATACACTCATTCATTTATTTAAATCATTTATTCATGCATACATTCATTAATTTCCATTTGTTGGCCAGCAAATGCACAACTGAAAGAATCCCATTTTTATTTGGTTCTTGCAGAGAAAAGCTATAATGTGTAAAAGACAGAATAGGTACAGATGCAAAAAAAAAAGCTCAGACTAGGTTAATGCAATTTGTGTCTACTGACTACTAAAAACATTGCCATTTTATTAAATACATACTGACTAATAAGCATTTAAACTGTACATTTGAAACAGTTACATTTTAAGTGTAACAGTAAATCATAAAATTTGTGTTTATTTATATTATGTGTGTTCTTTACTTGAAGAAATGTTTCATCCTCCGCCTAATGGTTTTGTGTCACTGTTCCATAGTTGAAGTGTGAAGCCCACATATATAGGCAGTACTGCTAGGTACTTTCTTCAATTCTTTATAATCCTTCTGATAGAGACTTGATAATGTAATGATCAATTGTCTTTGATGCAACAGAATACTATCACCAGAAAATGAACCGTGTAATATTACATTTGTTACATTACACCTCAGAAGTTTAATCTGAACAATTATTAAACTCAGCAAGTTCATTTCCCTGATTGTGAACTAATTTGTCAATTTTTATGTTTAAAATGTGTTTAAAATCACCGCTGGTAGTGTTGGTGTGTGTTTAGAGCCAACACCTTCTTCTGGGGCTGGTGATATGGCTACTTCAAAGGAAGAGCTGGTCAGTAGCAGAGATCCGTGATCTGAAACTCAGCAGGGGAAAGGTACTGGACTTCCTTTGGAAGGTGATGCTGCTAGGGTAGAGGTAAGTAACAGTAGTCAGGGCATGAGGCAGCACTGCTAGACAATACTAGACTTCCTTCAGATGGAGAGCTGGGGATGCGTCAGGCCCACCACTTAGACCCTACTTTACAGGACTCTTGGGTGGTAGTCAAGGAGCTGTGTGTTCACACAACAGTCTACATTCCTGTAAATGTTCATTGTTTAAAGGCCTTGGCATCTGTGAACTAGAACAGATGCTACTGTTTAGCACCTGCCCCATCTTAATCTGTTGGAGTTGTACTGGGGTTCAGTGAGCACAAATATTATTGGGACAGTAGTGAATAATCTATTGGTGGAAAATGTACTGAGTGGTTGTGTATGTTCACATTCAGATATGGTTATTGTTCTTGTGTTTCTAAAATGTACCAGTTCTGCTGATATTCAGCTATATTGCATTCATGTATGAATCTGTATATACATTAAACATCTATAAAAAGTTGAGCCAGGGTTATGCTGTTGTCATTCCTGTGTGTCCTTGCTATTGAGATTATTTTTCCTTATAAAGTATGAATTTACACTGTTTAATGTAATGATTAGAAAATATTATGCTTTGTCTTTTAGTCTTTGAAAAAAACTGTGGTCACTGAGAACATACTAATCACACTACAAATCAGTCTTTGGCAATAGTGTGAGATCTTTTGCCAGCACAATACATTATCAATAGAACTATATCTGCAGTCTTACAGCATTAATTTAATGTTATGGGTTTTACTGCATGACATTTGTGTTTAAAAAAGTTGAAAGTTTAGAGAGATTATAAACAGCAAAAATGTGCAAGTTTGGGGGCAAGCAGATGGAAGGTCATATTTAACAATGTCAATTATTGTAATCTTCAGTAGGATAAGAACCATGTTAATCTGCCCTTATGGGCTATTTTCAGCCTAGCCAATTTCCCCTTTTTGTGCTCAAAATAACCTATCCCATTTAGTTAGAGATTGGCCTTACCCATCCCATGGTCAATAATTATATCTTACCCGAATGAGAATAACTGGGATCATATCATAGATAATTTGAGGGGACCCATGCATGAGAAAAAGCATTTAGGAACTGTGTCTGTTCATTAGTACTACAGTCCTGACGTAAATTTTCTGTTTCCCATCCACAGACATAAGCTGCACTTGAAAATGGACAAGGATGAACTCTTTTAGGGTTCCGGCATGTAGCTCGCAAGACATTTCCCTGCAAGCTACATCGCCAAAACCAATTGGCTGCAGTAGCAATTTTCTGTAGAGCAATACGGCTGAATAGCATAGCCGCTGCAGCTGTACACTATGCACAGTAATTCTACAACTGGTGGCGATCTTTACAGACAGCTGCCTGGCCGTATTCTAGCAGGGACAGCCGTAGATGTGTACCAAGTTCGGTATTTTCATGTAAGGAATGCATTTATTGTATTATTTATTTATTTTATTGTCACGGCTGACAATAAAATAAATAAATAATACAATAAATGCATTCCTTACATGAAAATACCGAACTTGGTACACATCTAGTATGGCCGTCAGTGCTAGAATATGGCCGGGCAGCTGTCTGTAAGGATCGCCACCAGTTGTAGAATTACTGTGCATAGTGTACAGCTGCAGCGGCTATGCTATTCAGCCATATTGCTCTACAGCAAATTGCTGCTGCAGCCAATTGGTTTTGGCGATGTAGCTCGCAGGGAAATGTCTTGTGAGCTACATGCCGGAACCCACTCTTTTACCTTCTACCAGTGTTCTTTGATGGTCAGCACCATCTGCTATTCATTCATAGTGTGAGACCCAGTCTTTTGTTAAGCAACCCTAAGTACTGTTAATACTTGGTCTTGCGCTACGACCATGCTGAGATAGTTTTTCACTCCTGATTTTGGAACATAAACACAGCACTCCATGCCCTGCAGTATTATTACTATCGTTGTTATTGTCACTGAGCGTTCTGAGGAAGTTCCATACTTTTATATAGTTTTGTGGAAACACACTGTCTGCAATGAGGTATGCAAACTTACTGGGCAGGAGACTTCAACATTTCAAAACAGGAGATTATTGGAAGCCAATAAAGAAAAGAAATAGGTAATAAGAGATGAGAATGTATAATGGAGTATAGAAAAAGGGCAAGATCTTTTTGTGCCTACAGATTCTCTACAGCCATTAATGCCATCTGCAATTACTCATTTGTCCAGCACCTCCTGACATCCAAGTACATTAGGCATGGGAGGAAGAAGATGGGAAGTGTAATTAGTCAGAAGATTTTGCCAGGTTTCATGTTTTAAATAAGCTTATTTTGGGGGGCAGCACAGACTGTCTGGTATTCTGCAGCACCTCCTAGAGGTGGTGTTGTGTGTAGAACACAACATACCAAGATAGCCTGATAGTTTAGCTCTGGTTTAACATGTTGTTTGACAAAAGTTATGCTGATATAGAATATATTGTTTTGTTTTAACACTCAGTGATAGCACATGTTTCTGATACATAATTTAAAATAATCTTAAGTCCAGAAGGCCAATGGCTGGAAAGGGCTTGGAGGCTGTGGTTGTAGGCTGGTGGGGTCAGCTAAGGGCATCTCCACCAAAATAGACTAAATTGGGCCCCACAATTGCTAAGGCCAACCCTAGTCTACAGTATCTCCTTTAATTGCAAACATCAGCTTATGTTTTATGTAGAACTTCAGTAAAATGGACATTTAGAAGTTACTTCATCTTTTTTCTCCCCAGGCATCCGCTGAAAATCGGCTTCATTCCAAGTCAGATTTTCCCGGCAAACAAATGTTAAATAAAAATAAAATAAATTTTGTAACAAAGTGGACTTTGCAAACTGGCTAATGACTGTAGACTAGGGAGAGGGGCATATTCTACAAACCAACCAGATCAGACTGAATTACTAGCTTGAAAATCATGTAAATATTTTGCATCCAACCTTAATGCTGTAGCATTATGTCATTCATTTGCAAAGAAAGGCTTAAGCATTATGTCATTCATTTGCAAAGAAAGTCTTAAAGCAAGGCTATTTATCAAACTCCAAGTCTTGGTAGTGGGCATTAGAAATCAAAAACAGTGTGCTGAAACAGATGGAGGAAACAGATGCTCCACCTAGATATTTAAATACTTTAATATAATCCATAGAAACACAAGTTAATATATACATTTTATGCTTCACAAACAAACCACATTTTTGTCTTATTATTTAAAACTTCATTAGATCCACAATACCTTGGGTTTTGTTAACACTTAAATAACTGCTCTAATTAACATACATTAATTGATTGATTAGTACAATAAACTAAACTGGTAAAAGAATAATCACATGCTTAAAGCTTCAATGTTTGAAAACTGAACCAAAGAATACAACAACAAACAAAATACTTATAAAAATCAGTAAGATACATGTATATGATTAAAAAGATGTGGTTGAAAATGTATCAATTAAAAAAATCTTTTTAAAACAAAAAGACAAGGTAGTGAACATTCTTAACTTTCACCAATAGATGGCACACTGTAACAAACTGGATCCTAAAATGAAAAGTACAGCGGCCCCTTGGTCTAACAGGTCAGTACTTGTCAAATTCTGTTAAAAATTAACTACTGCAGTTGTACCCATGTCCAAAATGTTTTTTTTTTTTTTCTGTTTTGTTATAAATGCAGCAAAGTTTATTTTTCCATTTGAAATCTGTATCTATTATGTAATATTTGCTAAACACGCTTGCCTAAAATTCTTTTAGCTATCCTAGGAATTAGAGTGTACAGTAAAATATTATTCCTGTTACATACATATTGTACAAAAAGCAAATTATTTATTGTCAGGATACCTTGATTTGGAATAAACCTTTACTTCAGATTTTTCTTATTTTGATGATACACAATAAGCTTTAAACTCCAAGAAAGGCATGTTGGTACTAAATTTAATTTCTGCTAATGTTGATCCTCATAAAACTGTGCGTATGTTTTTTATTTCAAACACATAAAATACTACTGAAAGTTTATTTGGTAACAGATCCACAAGCTTGGAACCCAAAGAGCTTGGTTCAGAACCACAGCTGGCTTTTCTCTTAGCTGAAGCACAGAATGAGGACTCATATTCACAGCTGTTCTGCCATACCACTCACTACACAGAGTGACATCCTAGTCGGAGGTCTTTCTTTTCATATCATATCCAGGTTCATTCTGAAGACACAACACATGCAAGTGCTGTGGGAGGAAGGTACAGATGCTTTTGGCTTGCTGCCCATTCATGGGAGAGCAGCTCATCAGATGAATAAATAGTGGAGAAGGATTTAATCAAAGATAGCACTAAATTTTCAGTGAACTGGCAGGGCAAGCCACAGCAGGAAAAGATGCAATTTATTACAAAGGACAAGCAACAAAGTTATCTTGCTTAGTTTATTTATTGCTATTTCTGATTGCCAGTTTATAGCTGAGAGACCTGCAGGAAAAGACCATCCATTGAAAACATGAGGATTGTGTATTATAACATAAACACACACCTACACACACAACCACCTGATTAAACTCACAGACATACTGTCTCACAGAGCAAGCACATGTGTGCAGGGAGCAGCTATAGACAACACACATGAAGAGCAGTGCAAAGAAGCCTATAAAAACAGAATGAAACTTCTAGTAATAGTTGCATATAGATACATACACATGTGTGCATACTGTACACACATGCTTACAGACATACAGATGATATGAACAGGCCTGCACAAGGTAAAGACGCCCTGTCCATTTCTTCACTCTTCATGTTATATACATGTGTTTTCAATGAAAATTACAACTGTTCCATCTATGGATTGTGTTCATAGTATACAGATTCTTACGGAAAGCATATAAATGTCATGGCTAAACACACTTTTATCCTTTAGACAGTGATACACATAATGTATGCATTGACATTTCAGTAATCATATACCGTGCACATGAAAAGTACTAACATAATGAAAAAAATAACTAAACACATACATACACAGAGCTCTGCATAGTATAGGTGTGTGACTACACAGGAGTTTTACAAATATCTGTCTGTTGTATTCTGATTATTATCTAGGGTCAGTCGTCCAGGGACCTTCTTAAGGACAGGTTTGGGGACCATAGCTCCAGACATTACAGAGCACAATGTATTCAGTGTAAACAGTGTGCAAATGGACTAAGGTATTTATCTAGTGAGCCTAAGCTCTTTACAGGAATCTGGTCTGATAACAGTGAAGCCTGTTCAGTCAGAATAAAACAACATGACAGATGCCTTATGTAATGGGGTTTGCCCCATGCAGTTCCTATTCAAGGTTAGACTCCCCACTTACCACACCTCCTCTCTGTTATAATTAGCTCCAAGGTCATTCAACTTCAAAGAAAGTCAAAAGAAAACTAAAGAAAGATCCATTTGAGAGTTTGGTACAAACTGAATGCTCTTAGGTGAATCTATTGCCAGTCAAGAGATACAGAAAAATACCTCTTTGAATCAATATGTAGTATTCCAGTTAATACTAGGAACACTGTTACTAGGAATACTTAGTGTTACTCTTACTACAAATACTTAGTGTTACTGTAACTACGAATACTTAGCGTTACTGTTACTATGAATACTCGGTGTTACTTGTTACTAGGAATACTTAGTGTTACTGTTACTAAGAATACATAGTGTTACTGTTACTAGGAATACTCAGTGTTACCTGTTACTAGGAATACTTTGTGTTACTGTTACTAGGAATGCTTAGTGTTACTATTACTAGGAATACTCAGTATTACTTGTTACTAGGAATACTTTGTATTACTGTTAATAGGAATACTTAGTGTTACTGTTGATACAAATGCTATATCTAACAATCGGCAGTTTTTAGAGAACGTCACATAATGACAGTGCTAAGGTAAAGTCAGTCAGGCAGTTTAGGGCACAAGATTAAGGCTGTAATATGCTAACATGAGTCTTCCAATTCTGGGTTTAATTTTTTAACACTTCATGTACCTGTTGTGTAATTCTGAGCAAGCCCCTTAACTATGCAGTGCTGTTGGGTCACATTTGAAAAGAAAGCACTGGTGCTATGTAGTTTTACTTGTTAATAAAATAAAGCACAATTTGTCTGTTTCATCAGTCTGCAGAGATACAGATTTGTTAAAGAATGTGAAATAACATAAGTAAAGGTAAAGAAATAAGGGGAAGGCTCAGATACTAAGGCATACCTCTCAACTATCAAGAATTTCACAGAATGTCAAGATTATTGCTTTATATTTTTGGTCTGTTCTTCATAAAATTTGTGGTTTTCTGGGAAATAATTGAGGATTTAAGTCATTAAATAATGATAGATATTTGAGTTTCAGAATATCTTTCAGAAAATACATGCTAATGCAAAATCTATTATTTTATCAACTTTCTAAGTTCATAAGAGCAATGTTTAAAAAGCATCCCTGACTTTGGACTGTCACCCCCCCCCCCCCATTATTTTCATCTTTGTACAGATCTCTTGCACTATGAAGTTGAGAGGTATGGACAAAGGGTTAAGATTCCCCAGCAACACAGCATGAACCTGTGATGAGCTGACAATAATGCCAAATCTCAGAAGTGTGACCCACACGAAAGGGTTCCTTGTACTCATGAGTAATTATGTAGTTCAGTGAGACACGTTAGTCACATGTTGAGATGGCACCATCCTCTGTTTTGTTCCCAGCAATCTAATATCATTTTGGATATGTCAGTGGGTAGAGTGGGGTCAGGGCTTGGCATGCGGCTGGACCATATTTATCCTTTGCTATGCACATTAACAGTACGAGTGTACTGCTGGAAGAAACTGCAGCAGCACAGAATAGCTACAGAGTGCATATGTTTCTTTGTAATTTGGGAAGTGTGCACTGTGTTGTTTGCCTTTTCAGTTTGCATTATTGAGCCATATGTGTTACTCATCCTTGCATCCCTCCATTTCTGAATCCACATCCTGCCCAACTAATTATGTAAGTATTAACAGCTTGCACATATTTATAACTTGTTTATAGTTTATGCATGCAATATGCATGAATAAAATCAAGAATCTGGCCATATTATCCTGTCCTTAACTTGAACTTAACCTTGTTGCTAAATGTATGATTTTCTGATTTTGGCCCTGGCTGAAGAACAAAGAGCCAGTGCACAGAGATGTGCAAGCAAATGACACCCATTTTGCACACAACTGCACAGTATGGTTTCAGAAGCCATATATACTAATATGTACCAAGGATTCAGCTGGTGGTCATTGACTATGCAAATCAAGTGAGCTACACAGCAATGATAAAAATGTTAATGAGATTCGGTAACAGTTTTAGTGTATACTGAGGCTTCCACAAGAACTGTTCTGCATGAAATTTGCAAATCTGTACTTTTATAAGGGAGTCCACTGAGATTTTCCCAACCACCCACCCCACACATATTTACACATATCATATATTAAGAAGATACACAATTAGCTTAGTTCCCTGTCATAAAACTGCCCCTGTTGTAGCACAGCAAACACCATAGCTATTATTGCACACATATCCAGGTAGCACTGTTCACATTCCTGCCATGCCATGAGTGTTGATTTGCCCCTGCTGCAGTAAAGCAGCCCCAGAACTGCCCCATATATCCTACTGCACACTTGCACATTCAAGTAGCACTGTTCATGTTAATGCCATGCCATCAGTGTAGATTTGCCACTGCTGCAGCACAGCAGCACTATAACTGCCCCATGTGTCCTACTGCATACCCATTCACTGAATATTGTTCTCATTCCTGCCATACCACCATTGTAGATTTGCCCCTGCTGCCACATAATAGCACCAAAACTGCTCATGTGCCATAATACACACACACACACACACACACACACACACACACACACACACACACACACACACACACACACATATTCAGGTAGCACTGTTCAGATTCCTGTCATGACACCAGTGTAGATTTGCCCTGCTGCTGCACAGCAGCACCATAACTGCTCCCATGTAGTCTACTGCACACACATTCAATGAACACTGCACATGTTCCTGCCATGGCACCAGTGCAGATTAGCCCCTGTTGCTACATCAGTGCATGAACACAATAATTTCTCTAAAGGGCCTACGTTGTGGCAGGAGCCATATGTTACTAATGTTTGTGACACAGTATGAAGCCTTAATAAAATGTCAGCATGCTAAAATGGGTAATGAGCACCATTTATTTCTCCAGATTTCTGAGCTGTGTTATTCATTCTTGCACACTAGAGCCAGCAGCATTGCTTAACACTGCACATGGCTACCTCCTTGCATGTAACACTGTGAAGCCCTGCTCACAAATGTAAGGTTGATTGAGTACATAGGCACTATATTGTTCAGGCAGCACAGTGCAGGTTTGTCGTGTGCTGTCAGCATATCTGTACAACCCTCTAACACACACACACACACACACACACACACACACACACACACACACACACACACACACACACACACACAATGTAGTCCAGCATTACATACTTTTCAGGGTATCACAAAAGAGTGGCAATATAAACTAACCAGTGCCATATTGTAGTGCTATATTTGATTTAATTCAGCAACACTTGCATACTTTATAACACTAAGCAAATTACTTGACCACGCAGTTTACATCATGTTACATCTAACAAGGCACTTGTACCTAATGTTAAAAATAGCAACAGTTACAACATGTCCAGTGCTATCTGTAGAGGGGTATACAGCCTGCACTGCAGCGCCATTTGAATATCACAAACTTCACTCCTCACATGCACTAAGTATTTACTCATAATATAATCTCACTGTCTGCAGTGCTGTGCACCCTGACCTACATGGTATAGACTGCTGAGGAGTATACCTTATCATACTGCTTCTACACCTCACCCCACCCCAGAACACAGTGTAGCTTATATTTGATGGTCAGTGCACTACTGAACCATCCAACCTGAGCACCATGTAGCTGATATGTGATGGTCAATGTTCTGAGGGTATGAATCCTATACTTAGCTGCTGTACCAGTCATTTCAGTTATGTCACCATCAGCAGCAAATACTGAAAGATACATGAGTATGTTTCCAAATTACACATGTCTCAGTACTGCAAATGAGGCACAACTCTGTATTACTTGTGGTATGCAGTATGGAGAGCATGTCTGAATTACTCATCTCTCAGTACTGCAGATGAGGCACACACTGTATTACATACAGTATGCAGTATGGAAAGCATGTTTGAATTACTAACCCCTCAGTACTGCAGATGAGGCATGTACTGTATTACATATGGTGCACTGTATGGAGTGTACATCTGAATTACTCACCCCTCAGTACTGCAGATGAGGTACATAGTATATTACATATGGTATGCAGAATGGAAAGCATGTCTGAATTACTCACCTCTCCTTACTGCAGACGAGGCACACTGCATTACATATGGTACACAGTATGGAAAGCATGTCTGAATTACTCACCTCTCAGTACTGCAGGTGAGGCACACACTGTATTACATATGGTACACAGTATGGATAGCATGTCTGAATTACTAACCCCTCATTACTGCATATGAGGCATGCACTGTATTACATATGGTAACCTGTAGGGACCGTACGTCTGAATTACTCACCTCTCAGTACTGCAGGTGAGACACACACTGTACTACATATGGTATGGAGTATGGAAAGCATGTCTGAATTACTCATCTCTCTGTACCAGATATGAGAGACATCATGTTTTATATTTGGTAGGCAGTATAGAGAGCAAATCTGAATGACTCACCTCTCAGTAACAGAGATGAAATATCCTCTGTATTACATTTATTATGAAAAATAGGAAGTACCTCTGAATTTACACAACATAATTCAACTCTCAGAAACTTCATAATCATATAGAAACACCGAGTCAATACAGATAATGGGGAATCAATGTGAACATGTATTTTATGCTCGACCATAACACTATGATTAAAACCAATTAGAAGGCAATGTCTCTTGGAGTCTCTTGGTTTTTACCCAGGTTCAATTTTGGTGATCTTTTATACAGGAGAAAGCCTTTTATAATGTGTAAATCAGTCTTTCAGAGACAAACTGTTACTTGATTGCTCTCTAGATGGTTTACAGCTCCATCTGGGGCTACAGTTATCCCATTTCAAAATGCTACTGAAAATTACTCAGTAGAACAACACTACCAAAGCTACATTTTCCAAAACTGCTACACCTGAAAAAAGAAGACACAGACAGAATATACAAATGGGCACCAAAGATGAAATGAAAATTATTTTTACATATTGTGTATTTGTTCAGAGCATTGTCACTGAAGACCTCCAGTCTACCCTGCCACCTCTGCAGCAATCAAAAATCTTTCTGTGCACCTGTATACCAACTATGCATGCTGATCAGGAAAGTATAAAAAGAAGTGATTATTTCAAAAAACAGTATCTAATACAGAAGACAAGGTTCAGAACTTGGAAACACATTGCTGTCATGAAGTCTATACCATTAATGAAAACTGCTAGATTTGGAGAATAGAAGCAGGAAAATATATGAATTACCAAAGGACTTCTTGAGAATTTTGACCCAGCTAACTTCGTCATTGTTCAAAACATTTTATTTGATTTGGTTGACTGTACAGCCTCAAATGAAAATTTGCAAATAAGTTTAGAAACAAGCTTTAAAGCTATGGTTATTTATTTATATACTTGTACACTTTACCCACTGTCTGCCTATAAACAGCCCCATTCCTGCCAACTAGCCTATTAATTCCACATCAGTGGGGCAAGGGATGATCATGGTGCATCATCATTAAGGGGGGCTACAGGGGGTAATTGTTGTTTTCCTGATTTTTGCCATAATGTCAGTGTTCATGCTCAACTTAGCATGAGGAAAGTGGACATGTATTATCTGCAGTCTTGCTCCAACTCCAAACATGGAGAAAGTTTCTTCAATCTCCACCAGGAAAATTACACCTCCACACTCTGCTCCTGAGTGTACCTAATGTTTCCCTCCCCTTCTCTCCCCCTGTGGAGGTGAGTGGACCACACCTCTTCACCCCTGTCCTCTCCTCTCCTGCCTAGCTCCAGTGCCACAGCCACTTATTGAACCTCGGTCAGCTAGGTCACAGACAGACCACCACTGAGCCAGGTTTAAGCTGTGATTACAGTTCTAGAAAGTTTTTTAAAGGTTTCATAATTCAAAAAAGTTAGGGAAAGCAGCTGTTTTTTATTTATTAAAAACAGCACATTAAGTGTTATATAAAGTAAAACTATATACACATTGTGTAGGATAGCAGTATTAGCTTATGTTGCAGCAGAGGCAATATGTAATACTTCCAAAAAAACACACACTTATTCATTTCTATATTTATTACTAGGATTTAGTAACTATTATTCCAGATATCTTTCCAGTAATACCACAGTACAAAGGAAATGAGGTTTTAAACTATACATTTTACTATGCATATATTTCTTAAGCATTTTCTCAGCAGGGTTAAACAATCAATTCATTTTAAG